>NC_137694.1:28793505-28927946 GCF_964034855.1 Anser brachyrhynchus | reverse complement strand
AGAGAAAGATGCTTAGGCCCAGGAATCCCGTTACAATCTTTCATCCTCAGAAGAGGGATGTTATTAAAGCTTTATCAAAGCAGCCACAGATTTTTCCCAGCGAGTGAGACTCAGAACCATAGACATGAAATGATTTTAAGTATGCTGAAATATTATGCTCTGGTGAGTATTTCTGACAGCCCTAAAAGGCATTAAGCATCACTGTGTGGTGTTCAGTGAAGTCTCCTGGAGTTTCACCAGCAGATTCATTTTCTCTTGATTATCAGGGTGTGTCAGGAGTTGTATGGCAGAGAAACTTTTCAGCCTACTTTGACAAAATACTCTCAAGCCAGGATTTGTGGGTTTTATGTGGGTATTCCTGCCAGTGGCAGGACCAAAATGAAAATTTATGTGTAGAAAAATGTGCTGTATATATGAAGATACCCTGGGGAAGTAAAGAGGAAAATGTAATATCTGTTGGGGTAGAAGAATGAGAAGTGACTCTTTAAAAACTTGTGCTTGTTTTTAGAGACTTAAAATTATTTCACTCTTTCTTGGATGACATTCTAAATAGTGAAGTAAGTTTTAAATTGTGAAGGTCTGTGTATTAAAAAAATAAAATAAAATAGTAATAATCATTTTCATTATTTTCCATTACTTTTACATTATTTTTCCATTACTTTCCATTATTTATCGGCAGTCCTGGCTATCAGGGGAGGTTCCAGTTGACTGGTGGCTAGCAAATGTGACGCCCATCTACAAGAAGGGCTGGAGGGTAGACCCGGGGAACTATAGGCCTGTTATTTTGACCTCAGTGCCAGGAAAGCTCATGGAGCAGATTATCTTGAGTGTCATCACGCGGCACTTGCAGGGCAACCAGGGGGTCAGGCCCAGTCAGCATGGGTTTATGAAAGGTAGGTCCTGCTTGACGAACCTGATCACCTTCTATGACCAAGTGACGCGCTTGGTGGGTGAGGGGAAGGCTGTGGATGTGGTCTACCTTGACTTCAGTAAGGCTTTTGACACTGTTTCCCACAACATTCTCCTCAAGAAACTGGCTGCTCGTGGCTTGGACTGGCGTATGCTTTGTTGGGTTAAAAACTGGCTGGATGGACGGGCCCAAAGAATTGTGGTGAATGGAGCCAAATCCAGTTGGAGGCCGGTTACTAGTGGAGTCCCCCAGGGCTCAGTGCTGGGGCCGGTCCTCTTTAATATCTTTATCGATGACCTGGATGAGGGGATCGAGTGCACCCTCAGTAAGTTTGCAGATGACACCAAGTTAGGTGCGTGTGTCGATCTGCTCGAGGGAAGGAAGGCTCTGCAGGAGGATCTGGATAGGCTGGACCGATGGGCTGAGGTCAACTGCATGAAGTTCAACAAGGCCAAGTGCCGGGTCCTGCATCTGGGGCATAACAATCCCAAGCAGCGCTACAGGCTGGGAGATGAGTGGCTGGAAAGCTGCCTGGCGGAGAAGGACCTGGGAGTACTGGTTGATAGTCAGCTGAATATGAGCCAGCAGCGTGCTCAGGTGGCCAAGAAGGCCAACAGCATCCTGGCTTGCATAAGAAGCAGTGTGGCCAGCAGGTCTAGGGAGGTGATTGTCCCCCTGTACTCGGCTCTGGTGAGGCCGCACCTCGAGTACTGTGTTCAGTTTTGGGCCCCTCGCTACAAGAAGGACATGGAGGTGCTCGAGAGAGTCCAGAGAAGGGCAACGAAGCTGGTGAGGGGTCTGGAGAACAAGTCTTACGAGGAGCGGCTGAGGGAGCTGGGGTTGTTTAGCCTGGAGAAGAGGAGGCTCAGGGGAGACCTCATCGCTCTCTATAGGTACCTTAAAGGAGGCTGTAGAGAGGTGGGGGTTGGTCTATTCTCCCACGTGCCTGGTGACAGGACGAGGGGGAATGGGCTAAAGTTGCGCCAGGGGAGTTTTAGGTTGGATGTTAGGAAGAACTTCTTTACCGAAAGGGTTGTTAGGCATTGAAATGGGCTGCCCAGGGAGGTGGTTGAGTCGCCATCCCTGGAGGTCTTTAAAAGACGTTTAGATGTAGCCCTTAGTGATATGGTTTAGTGTAGGACTTGTTAGTGTTAGGACAGAGGTTGGACTAGATGATCTTGGAGGTCTCTTCCAACCTAGACGATTCTGTGATTCTGTGATTCTGTGGTTGGACAAAGCAGTAAATTATTCAGAGCTGAAGTTTTTAAATAAAATTTGGTGAATAGTTTTACTGAAAATGTTCAAATATACTTGACCAGCTTCTGTGAAGTAAATTGAAGATGTGCTATGCTAAAACCTTGTAGCTGGCCCTTTTCCTCTTCAGAAAGATATTCCTATGTATTGTGCATGTGTAAACTGAATGTAATAAGACTAAGTGACTGCTATTTCAGGTAAACATAATGTTCTCTTAAAGTGGATAATTATCAACAGTGTTTTCTAGATGCTGCTACTGTTTTTATTTTACACCGTCACAATAATTTTCTTTGCTTATTTTTCATTGCTTGTTTTCTAAAAGCATTTATTCAGAAATGACATTTTTATATCTCAAGTAACAATTGTATGTTGTCCTGTGATTTGAACACAGAGGTAGATAGGTATATATTGATCATCATGAGTAATTTTGCTGTTCAATGCAGAGTATAGGTACTACAGATGCACAAATTCTGTCTGCAGATTTTTTAAAAATATTGACAGAATAGTTGTTTCAGAGATATAAAAAAAATATACAAAAATGTGGTTTGGGTCTGCCTGTCTTCCTTTTGTTTTTGTTTTCAATAGAGTTTCAAGTGCTTTAATTTCAATGTACGTGATGGTCCAGGATTGGTACATCGCATGCCTGACTGTTCACAAGTGGAGAGATACATATTTATAGTAAGACTGTCAAGATAGTGGGAGTACAGGATCCTCAGAACCAGTTCTTAACTCCAATCACTGAGACTACTAAAATAGGTAGACAAAATTTTTTTAAGGCATCTGACTGACACAAAAATATATATGTTTTTAAAGTCACCAAGTTAGTGTACAATCTGAACAGTCATGGACCTTTTTTTTTTATTATTTTTTTCTGTACTTGCATATCCACATCATGTGCACACACACAGAAAGGCAACCTGTACTCATTCTCCTGACTTTTTGCAGGTGCTCAGCCATGGGCTGAGCATAGCCTAGAGCAAAGGAATTCAGGGTTACCATTTATTGCAGCTCTCTAGAACAAATAAATCCCAAGTAAAAAGCCAGGCCCAGATTTCAAGCTATAGATGTTGTTTAATGCTAGTCTTTGTTTCAAGTCTCAGGATTCAGAGGCCAATTCTTCTAGACTCCATTGATTTGTATAAGAACAGACAAATATTTGAGCCAAAACTCAGACTCCTGCTTAGTTGCATGCATAAGTAGACCACTGATAAATCAGGTAATGTTTGTTTTCCTTCTCTGATAGTTATATCATTGTATTGTACGAATAATAAAATAACTTCGTTATCTGACATTATTACTTGTTACCTGTTTTACTGCGTATAATTTACATGATTATGTCTAGATAAATTAAATTTGATAAAACTAGTGATTAAAACAGCTTAAGTGAACCAGTTGAAGGGGAGCAATCACTGTTAATGAAAGAAAATAACAAAATACACTGGAATAACTACTTTTTAATGTTCTAATGAAATGTCATTCTATTCTTTTCTTTCCTCTTATTTTTCTTTCTGCTGTTGACAATTACGTTACTTCAATATTCTTGGAGACTTAAAAAAAATAAATTAAGGAGCCAGCAGTTGTAGATATTTTTGTGATTAATCATTTGTACCTTTTGTGAAATCTTGGTGTGTAAAATGGCAGCAGGAAGTCTCAAGTAAATAAAATAATGGCTACAGTAAAACCAACATAGAAACCATTGTGATATAGAGGATGACAGCACTTAGGAACTGAAATATTTGCAGTTTCACTACTTATGTCTGTATCTCCCCAGTAGTGGTGGATATATGAACTGCCCTATATGATCTCATGATCATGTTTTTGGAAGCTCAGGCTCAGACCGCTCCACGGGAGTTTGCGGGGAACCTTCTCATTTGTTCTTTGGTTTA
The DNA here is from genome assembly GCF_964034855.1 of Anser brachyrhynchus. Lineage (NCBI taxonomy): Eukaryota > Metazoa > Chordata > Aves > Anseriformes > Anatidae > Anser > Anser brachyrhynchus. The sequence goes on along the minus strand of NC_137694.1, from coordinate 28,923,896 downwards.
GCATTCCATTCTTCTCTGTATAAAGTGAGCAACTCATGTAATCTCTGTCAGCTCCCATCCTTAAGTCCACAATTCCACCCTTGACGGTTATTATCCTGATATATTTGCCATGGAAAAAGAGTATGGAAAGTCTTTAATTACTGGTATTTGCAGCAGATCTCAAGATTTCATGTTATTTGCTTTCCTGGCATTAGAGCCCCATATATACTTCTCTAGCTAAAAAGGGCTTCCTCTTCCTAATTTTAAACAACATTTTCTGATGTTTTAAGTATATCTGCAATTTTCTAATATTACTGGAATTTAAAACTCCTTTGAAGACTGCTGCTCATTCTTCCTTTTGCCAAGAGATATTTATGTATATATATTCTTAGATGTGGAAAGTTATTACAGAATTTATAAGCAGATACACTGATGTATGAAAATACAGCAGAAAAAATACTAGTTGTAAGGTAAGAAAGTGTGGTTTTAAGCTCTAAAAGTACCAGCTCAGACTGTAAGCTAGTTCACACTTTAATCTAAAATAATATCCTTAAAGTACATGCACTATCCATAGGGCTTATGGAAAAAAGTGAGTAACACATCTATTATGTTGCACAGATACTTATGGACAGAGTGTTTTAAATAAGTCTATTTTGTTAAGGCCTTTTGCATAAGGATGTGTTTATGCTTGTAATCAGGTTTTCTGTATGATATGGTCAGTTGCTGTCCAGAAGGTGACAGTAGTCTCTGTTACAAATGTCCCTTGCAGTGACAACTTCAGATTTACCAAATAAGATTCCATGAACTGTTCCAGTTCAGCTGGGCCATGGTCCTATGTAACCACTGCAGCATATGTGTGATCCATTGCTCCTGATTATCTTGAATTCAACATAAAAATGTCCCATCTAAACACACAATCCTCTCCCACATGACCATTTCTTCATGTGCAGGAACAGTTGCTACTGACTATTTAAAATAATCTATATAGAGTTTGGTCAATGCTACAGCAGCAACTGCCTGGGGGAGTCCCTAGGACTGCCAGTTTCTCCACCCAGGGAGTTAATCAGCACATACCGAGCACAAAAATAGTGCCTGGTAATTGGACTAAGCACAGCAGGAGCTGTCTGGGGGAAGTGACTGTCCAAAATTCCCACCTGGAGCGTGTCTGTAAGGGTCAGTCAAATGCTTTGTTGTGGAGTTCAGTCAATCACCTTCTTTTAAGTCAGTATTTGTATCAAATAAAACCATTGAACCATTTGCCTCAGCTATGCAAAGACTGGCTGACAAGATTCTGGGCCACCCAGGCTCCTGTACCTTCCTGACTGATGAAAATTTATACCAAAGCCTACCCAAACGTAGCTTCATACTTCTCACGCACGTGGGAATTTTCTTTCATTATGAAGGTGGTACCAGAATGACTGCATCCTGTTTTTTATAACCCTAAGTCAGGTTAGGTGGAAGGTTAATAATGTTTTCTGACACACCTACTTTCACTTTCAAACCTTAGAGGAAATCCTTTGTACCTTAACATTAAGACGATTAAAGGATGTCTGTTTACTTGAGATTATGAAAACATTTCTGTAAAGACATTTCATGAAAACAATAGCAAATAGTTTCTGTGTATATATAAATGCTGATAAATATTTGTAAGATGCTATAACATTGCATGCATATTTGATGTTTGAGAGTTTTAGGGGCTGCAGTTGTTCATTTGTTGATGTTTAATTGCTCCAATGGGCTTATTTTTACTGTTACTGCAGCAGCAGTTGGTGAGTATCAAATCCAAAACCAGTAATAGCAATTTAGTTGTCCTCTGAAGAATTAATTTCTTAAACTTGGACATGAAATCCAGTCCTTACAGTGTGAAATTGTGTCATATTTAGTCCTGAAAATTTCAAAACATTTAACTATGAATCAGCTACTGATTTCTTCCTGTTATACAGTCTCTTGCATTATGCTGTCTGCACCAAAGACAGAGATTCAAACAAAGTTACCTGGTAGCAAGTGCAATAAAGTTCATGATGGGTCTGAAGGTACAAGAAGAAGAACTTATACCTGTTAGGATGAAATACAATATTATTTAGATGTTGAATTTCTGCCATATTGAAGGAAAGACGAGATATTTACCTTGGAGTCTCATTTAAATACTTTCATCTGTCTTTCAGATGGCCCAAAGATTTGCTGCGTTGCAGGTGTTCCAAAGAGACATACATTGGCACAGGCATAAGCAAGTTAGTCAAAGGGCAAGAAGCTGTAATTTATTTCTTGTTTGTCATCAGTTTACCTTCAGACAGATGAAATGTTGCTCTCACTGAAGTCAATAACAAAATCCTTGTAAAAGATGCATGTGTTTGTGTGTTTGTACAAATTCGCTCATACATTTGTGCATATATGCACACACCAGTAGGAAAATTTCTGATCAAATTTTTTTACTTGTTTTAACAAATGCTGGTATGACACCATGATTTCTGTACATGCAGTGAATGTTAAGTGATTGAATATCTTGTTGTATTTCATGTGTGTAGCATATGTGTAAGGTATATTATGCGTATATGAATAGTGCAAATACAAGCCAGTTTTGTTATATTTATGCATGTGTGAAGGGCTAAAAAGTTATAAATCTTTCAAAAACTTCTGGCATAGGAATCTAAAATGGTCAGAGTGCAGACGGTTTACTCCTGTTTTGAGCACCTCCTCTACAAAAGCAAAGTCACGTTCCCTTCTACAGCAGATAGCAATCACAGTATTTCTTTGCAATAGTGATTAGAAAAGTGAAGCAACGGAAAAGTATATCTGATCTTCAAAGAACATGCTCTTATTTAGACACTTAATTTCAGGTAACTTTTATAAATAAGTACTATGCCCATGGGTATTAAAGCTGCTGTGTGTGGAATTTGTATTCAGATTGTATTTGTATGTCAGAAGCTTTTAACAATACATGGAGATAATAACATATGGAGTGTGATTCTCGTTTTAGATATATATCAACATACAAAGTTAACTCACTGCACTGACTTCAGGGGGATTACTTACAATTTATGTCAGTGTAAACACAAGAGAATCACCCTGGTTATAACCAAAGGTTACTGTCTGCTGGCTCTGGGGTGGCGCATGTTTCTGGAAAGCACAGCATAATCAATCCAAATAGCAAAGAAGGTCAGTGGTACTTTGAAACATTTTTTTTAATTATTTTTTATTTTTTTCCCTGGGAGAACTGGCAGGGTAAGAGAGGTAGGTTGTGAAAATCAAGCAACTAATGGCAAAGGAAGGAGGTCTAGCATAGGAAGGAGATTTAGAGGAACTGCCACGCAAAAGCAATTATACTCAGGAAAATGTGCTTAGAAATAACTCTCCACCGTAACAACTTTGCAGGTTAACTCTACAAAGTTTCTATGACAGGAGTCAAAGAAAAATATTTGAGAAAAAGAGGTCAAAGAGAACAAAGGAAAGCACCCAGCAGAAAGGAAAATAAACAAAAAAGATAACAGCAACAACAAAAAGAAGAAAGAAAAAAGGAGAAGACATGAAAAGGGAATAAAACATGTAGAGGGTAAGGAAGGAAAGAGAGAAAGATTTTGACTTTTCTGAAAAAAAATCAGCATATCTCTTCTCAGTCAGTTCTGGAAGTGCTGTCCAGAAAGCAGCTCAGTCAGGCTGACAGGAGGTCTCCTGCTTTGTGGTTCAGGCAACCTTTCTTGTATTTACATCTAATGCAAAACTCTCTTGCTTTAATAAGAGTGGGCACTGTGGTCAACATCTACAGGTGTATTTATAGTCCAACACCTCACCAATTATTTAATTTACATTTCCATAGTAACTATTAGCAGAATCCAGGCAAAGAAAATATCCACAGTCATTGTTTAACAATTACACTGCCACATACACGGTATTGTTCAGTGTCATGCAGCAGCTTAAAAATACATGCCTGTGAGGGTTTTTTTGTTTGTTTGTTTTTCATAATGTTATTTCAGCCTAGCATGGTGATGTACAGGTTTCTTCCTATAAAATATAACCACAAAAAAAAAAAAAAAGCTATTCCCCAATCCAGAGAACCAGCAGTCCAGATTTATAATAAGGTGCACCAGTCATGAAGATGCATAAGGTGTGGAGGACATAATGGAGTGCCTAAAGTGACAGTAAGGATGGGTTTCCTCATGTACATATGAAGTGGTCACAGAAGTCACAGATGACATTCAATATCCCCCAAGGCAAATACCAGTGACCTGTCAGCGTCATGGTAAGAAAAGCTGTGAGAGGCATTTAAGACACAAAAAGTTGAGACAATGAGGAATGATGACATAACATGTTTTTATAAACTTTTATTCGTGTTGAAGTTGAGGAATACTAATGAGAATAAGGACCACTATTAGAGACGAAGCAAATTGAACAAGTCCTTTTACAATGTAGAGGGAAATTTGATTGGTCTTGTTTTCACAGGAAGTGTGGACCAAATGGATGGAGTTCTACAGAGGTGGTCAGGGTAATCAAATTGTACTTTCTATAAGCTATTGGCAAGTTTTTTAAAGGGCTCTTTGAAGCTTGCTTTCTGCTAACCACTGAGATGAAGAGCACATTCATGTTCTGTAAAAGTCATGGGTGAAATATTGACTTTTTTATGCCAGAAAGTGTCTCTACAAACTCAAGTTCCTCTTTTCACCCTCAACTATCATTTTCCCCTCACTGACTATGAAAAGAAGTGGTTGCCTCAGGTAATTATGTGTACAGGAAGAAATTCTCACTGCTTACTGAATATCACCAATAACACGTTTAAGTGATTTACTGTACCTTGTAATTGGTTTCTGAAAATATGAATATTTTACTGCCACTGTGGCAACTCTCCACAGCATCTATAATAGTGACATTCTTCAGGACGTGATTAATGAGTTTTATTTTTTGCTCTGTCTAGAAGTAAGAAGGTTAGAAGTTTTAAAATTATTTTCTTTATGAGAACATGTGAAAAGATCATAATGTTGCATCTGATCAATGTGTGAGAGCTTTTCTGAAGGGCTAAGCAATCAAAATAACCCAACAAATATTAAAAACAAGCTAGAGGAAGTCCATCATGCATAAAGTAATGCCATCTTAATATCGTACACTCCTTTACAGCTAATATTTGGAGGAGGAATTAACCTACCTCTGAGTACATGATGCAGGAACAGGAAAGCAGAGAAGAACATCTGTGAATGTTAAAACCTACTTTTGTGGATGCCTTTGAAATCCCTTAAAATATATACGTGGAATAAAATAATATAAAGGTGAGGTCCAAAAAGCAATTGAATGATTTTCATTCTTGGTATTCTGTGCAAAAGCAAAAGAAAACAGCTGCGTAAAGGTTATTAGAACTGTGAGGGTGCCAAATACTGAGTCTGACACTTCCCTGAAAGGTGCACACCCTTGAGAATATATTTTGCTATCCATTTCTCCTTCCTTACACACAGGAAAAAATAGATAATGATAAAACAAGCCTGTTCTGTTGAACGTTCTGTATACTATTTTAAAGAATCTTCTGAAGAAGAATTCTTAAAAGGAAATAATAATATCGTGCATAATTTCAGGTTCCTTTGTACCTCAAGTAATTTACAGTCCTAGGTTAGGCACCCATACTCTGTTACATGGGTAAGGAGAAACCTGTAAGACTGAAAATTGGGTTTTCTATAGCAGAATTATGATGGAGAAAAGAGTTTGTACTCTGCATATGAGAGTCATTGAGCCTCTCTGAGCCAGAGGTGGGCACCTCTTTCACAGCAATAAACTGAGCTTATGTATTTTCAGTATTCAAAGTGAAATTGTTTATTCTAAGACAGGACTGGAAGATCAAGTTTTGATGTCCTTTTAACCACTAGACTGGTAGCTACGGTACTAATGCAGACATAAGAGACTCAAGTCCTGACCAGGGGGCTTTGGCTTAATAAAAACAGGAGGTGGTTCTGAGTGGGCTTTACTATTATGCCCCATGAAAAAAATCTGAATTTGTATTTGCAAATTATTTATAAGCTGGTTCATAGTCATATGTGCCTCTACTACTATATACCAGACAGTCTGATAAGAATAGTCTGTAGAGCTTTAGAACAACATTTGAAGGAAAACCAAAGGAGAAAGAGGCAGATAGAAAATAAGATAAAAAGGCAACAGGTGATTACATATGACAGATCACACCAGACCAACCTGATCTCTGTGTTTATTGACATAGCAAGCATTATGCACAAGGGAAAGAGCAAAATCTTAAAGGATATATTCACCCGGTCTTAAATACAGTCTGCTGGGGATGATGCAGCACAGCACAAGAGCAAGAAAAAGCAAGAAAAAAACTGGCTAATAGGGAGACTGCTAAAAAGGGAACAGTGTTGTTGGAGGACTAGCTAGTGTAACTCCTCAAGGATAGGTCTTGGGGCCAATAATATGTAATGTTTTTATTGGTGACCTTGGCCCAAAGAATAGCAGTGTGCTGATGAAATCTACTGATGATAAAAAGCAGGGAGCAGTAATCAATACAGAGGAGAATCAGAATATCATACAGGAAGAATTGGATGACCTTGGGGACTGGAGTAATAGGAACAGGAGGATAAGATGTAGAAGTGCAAGGATAAGATGTAGAAGTGCAAGGTCATTGATGTGGGGACTAATGAGAAGAAGGAATGCCATAAACTGGAAATGCAACAGTTACACATGAGAAAGAAGGGGAAAATTTGCATATTTAATTCAACTACAGAATGCCTGTGAGGCATATGACTGTCAAAAAAGTATACCCAATGTATTTCCAGCAATGATACAAATGGACAAAAATGTTATTCAAGTGGTCAGAAAGAGCTTTTTTAGAGTATGTTCAAGTAAGTACATGAAAATCTCCCTAAAAATTTTTAACTGAATAGATGCTGCAATAGGCTACCTTGAAAGAGGAGTCTTGGGATGTGGATGTGTGAGTGAGTTACTGCAAATTTGGGAAGAATGCTGGTTTACTACTTATAACGAAGTAGTTTCTGCTAAGTACTTGCCTGCCTGCTCTTGCCTTATGGTAAATTCAAGGTAGATTTTCTTCGTTCTCACTGAAGGATGAGCTGCTTTCAACTTCTCAAGGAGAAAGATTATGGCAGCTAGCATAAGGTGGCTAATGAGGTATATAAAGTCATGAGTTGTTGTTCAAGTAATCACATTCTAAAATAAGTTAGTTTTCCCAGACTAGCCATGTAAAAGATGCAAAGAGACAGGAATGCGTCTGTAAATATGTAAAGGAAATAGACACCAGAGGTAAAGAAAAGTAATTTAAAGGATGAAGTAGCCTCAAGACTAAGTAGTATTTAGTTGGCTGTTAGTATGTTTTGTATGGAGATTATCAGCTGTTTTCTGATCACAAGATGGATGGGTTGTCAGAACAGTTTTCTTATGAAAGGTAAGAAGGTTTCTTACCGTCAGAATAGTTTTCTTATGAAAGGTAAGAAGGTTTCTTACCTTCTTATATTGAAGGTAAGAAACACAACTGCTTTGGGAGATATAGCTTGAAAATATCTTAATGACTGCCAGCTCTGTGTTTGTAATTCTTGTTAGTAAGGTGTTTCATGTATGGAAAGAGTATGAGATGGATATTTGGTTTGTGAGAGTGTCTCAGAACAGGACATTTCTCCAGAAACCATTCATTCCTTTTCTGCTTTTCTCGTACTCGATTATGACAAATAAAGACTCAGCTCAATGCCTTTCTATGCTTTTTTTCTTATTTTTTTTAATCCCATTCCTGAAAATCTTCTGATGTTCCAGAGCATTGCAATGAAAATAATATATGACTTGAGACTACTTAACAAAAATAGAATCTCTATCCATTAATAACACAGTGAGTAAATGAGCTATGAGTGTATGACAGCACAGATGAATTTCAGTGTTACTTTAAGTGCTAGTGTATGTTTTTCTCATTTATATTTTTCATCTGATTTTTTTTAAAGTAATTCTAAATCATTTATTTTCTGTAATGTTGAAATGAAGAAAACTGATGAGACGGCAACTGGTTAGACTGATGTATACCAGTGTCATTAAAAAATCACAAATTATACACAAATATATAAAAATAAGTATAATTACTTTAATAATTCCATAAATTAATTAAAAGAATTACCAAATGCATTTGGGCTGCTTAAAGATAATATTGAAATGGGAATTCCCATAGCCACAGAAGAAAAGCAGATCTTCACATTCTGCATTGAGGGTCTCTGGCCTGAAAGTTACAGTGATTCGAGATCTTGTCAAAGAAGACCAAAGGAGATATGCTTCTAGCAAGCATGTGTGTTAATACATCTGGGGAAGCAGTTATGTATTGGAACTGTCTCCACCCACCATGTTGACATGGATACAGCAAGATTGTAAATGCCCTTAAGGCACATATTTTTGACTTTTTATTTGAGACCTCAGCTCAGAAAGGCATACAACTATCTACTTAACTTTAGGCTCACAAATATGCTTAAAGGGAGAAATAGAAGTAAAGAAGAGATTACTCGCAGGACTTCAAAGGTGCCTAGAGAGATGTTCACCCACAATGAACAGAGGTTACAGGCAGAAAAACTTCTGGGCTGTCTGTTTCTGAAATGTAGAGGTTGCCTTTTGTCTGTACACAAATGGGACTGTTTAATTGCAACGAAGGCCTCAACCTCCTCAGTACATTGTGTGGACCAAGAACCAAGAGGAAATGTCTATTACTTATTAATGGGAGAATAGCAAATGCAGGAAGTCTACCATACTGTTCTCTCTGTCCTTCTGTCTGCTTTGCCTGTCAAGAACAGAAACTTAAGTTAATTCATGTTTCATTTTCCAGTCTTCATTGGCTGGCTGAAGAAATTAGTAAATGATATATTATCCTTTTGCTGGTCATAACACTGAACTGATGACTAGTCCTGGTGCTTTGAATTGTGTTTCCATGAATCATCAAAAATTTTTTCAACATTTCCCATAGTGTGGATTTTCAGAAAACTTATGTGCAAATTTTAATTACTTAAATTTAATGAAAATGTCTGGAAAGTAATCTGTATTTCCACACATTTTTATTACATTTTCATGGAGTTATAAGATAATATTAAGGAATATGCTGATGAGTAGAGATTTAAACAACCCATATTTCCTTCAACTTCAAATGTTTTATCTCCTATTTATTTTCTAATGAAATAGTCTTACAGCACGGTTGTTTGTTTTGTTTGTTTGTTTTTGTTGTGTTGTGTTTTTTTTTTTTAATATCAAATCCATTTTGATAAACATTTTTTTGACCTATTACAGGTAGTAATAACAGTTTGGAGCAAAATGATGAGAGAGAACCTGTTGATAAGCAATTTAGCTTATCAGCTTTAGAAATGAATTTTCTGGAGCACAGCAGACAGGTTTTTTTGTTGTTTTTTGTTTTTTTCAAGTAAACAAAGAACAGTCAACATAAGAAGCCAGGTAAAACAGTTTTTTAAACTTTTTTTTTTTTTCTAAATTTTATGTTACATTATTTGTGCAGAATCCTTGTTGTCTAAAATCTAATACTTACACTGCTGGGAATATTTTCAAAATAAGGTCAACCCCACTGATTTTATGGCCAGGATATTTTTGAGTGAAAAATATTAATGTGCAAAATCAGTGTTGCAAGCAACCCATTATTAAAAATGCTGTGTTTTAGCAGTTCTTGGAATTACTGAAATTAATGCAATATAATTTTATACTTGCTTTTAAAAATTCCTTAAAAATAAATTATGCACTGGACAGGCCGTGTGATTTTTTATTTTTATTTTTTATTAATTAAAATGCAAGATTTACTCCTATATCTTTTGCTATTTAAACTCACAGAACTACGCTATTTTTATTATCTTTTTTTATTTTTTTTTTTTTTTTGTAGAGGAAAAGATGTCAGGCTTTGCCTGACGTAAGAGTTTGACTGAATAAACTTTTCTAATACTGAGCTTTATTAGATTATTCTAGTGCTTTTTAAACCAAAATTCTTCTTTGCAAAGTGGTTTTCCCTATAAAGTTAGTTCACAATATGTGTTATAAATCCTTTGGATCTAAGCAAAAGATGACACTCTTTAAATTGAATTGACTTGTAAACTACAGATTAATTAATAAGAAAAAAAAGAGTTTAAAAATTCCATTAGTTACTGAGTTATTTACTTTCCAATCCTTGTGAACTTCTGAGGTTATCTTACTTTGATAACAGGGAAGGGTGTTTTTTAACCATGAGTACTTATTTCTGTCCATGAGTTCATTTATATATTTAAATCATGTTAATCATCACAACATAAGAATAAGAAGTAACTTTCTAGTTTTCTTTTTTTGTGGTTTTTGAAAATTGCAGCACTGTCACTGGTCTATCAATAAAATTTCACATATTGAATACAAGACAGTGGAATATTATAGATCTTCTGCTCAGAACATTCTGAGCTCCCTTTTAGTAGTGACACTGGCCTAGCTATTTCACTGTAAAACATTTAAACATATTTTTTGTCAACAAAGAGGCCACATCTGTAATGTCTTTGTCCCCAGTGCTCCTGTTTCCTGGTCAGTGCTAGTTGTATGACAGAGCTGCAGGCTGGAGGAGGCAGGCATGCACCCCTGCCCACACCGTGCCCAAGCAGGGCCAGCTGCAGCAGGTTGCTCAGGGCCACGTCCAGGCGGGTTTTGAATGTGCCCTCCTCTTGCAGGGCTCATCATGCTGGATGGAGCGCGACCCAAATTGCTGTTGCTGGGCTTAATCCCAACCAAACTTGCTGACTCGAGGTTGCGGCTACTAGCCGAGGTCCTGCCCTGCCTGCCCTGCCCTGGCTATTGCAGGGAGCTTTGTCCCAGTGGCTCCCCACAGCTCCAATTTGGCTTCCAAAGCCTGCAGAAAGCTGTGATGGATGTGCAGGTGCAGACCACAGCCCTGCACACATCCTTAACCACAACCATACTCCCCCAAATCCCAAACCCTACAGCAGGGGTGGGGCAATGGTAGTGACAGCCCTGGTCAGCTGCAGCTCATCTCTGCTGCCTGCTCAGGGGTCTTCCCAACAAAGGTTGGCTGCTCAGGGGTAGCAGCATCCCCATGCTCAGGGATGACCCTGGCATCCAGCATTCTGACAAATTTTAGCTCTTATTAAGAAGCTGATTGAGCACATACTCATTCAAATGGTTTCAGAATATGAACAGCTTAGTGCATACAATTAAGGAGTTCTTATCTGCAGTTGTATCCAATAGACTGGAATAGATGAAAAATAATGTTTCCTATCCCTCAGAAATTATGCAGAGTTTAAAGTTCTCGTGTTGATGAAATTATAATGTTTTAATGGAGGAAAAGATAAATAAAATTAGGTAAAAAGATTGTATTCAAGTTTACTCTGTGTCTGCTTCCATTGAGATTTCAGTTTTGTAAGCTATGTCAGTCTTCTGATTCAAATTAAATACAGCAGGGTTTACATTTATGTTTATGTGGAATGTGGTCATTAAAACACCAAGCTACAGCTTCTACTGCAGACCTGCAATGAATAACTATATCTATTATCTTTAGAACTTGATCCTAAGCAAGCTTTGATTGAAATTCACCTGCTTGCAGGTGCTTGCAAACGTATCTACAGATATGAAACACCAACAGCAAGTTGTAGTATAAACAGCCCACAGCCTTTATTCTGTACTGCTGCTACAACAAGAATTTCACCTCGTTGGTATAGCATTCCCATTGAAATCAATCTATGGATCCAGTAAAAATAACCTCTCTCTGCTGAATACAACACTGTTTAGTTATGCAGCTGAAAATGTGTCAGGCCTGATTTCTTTCTATTTTAAGTTCTAAATAGAACCTTTTGAAGACTTACCAGGAAAGTGAGCAAAACTGTACTTTTGTATTCTAAAAGATGAGTCAAGACTAGGTCAAGTTTGGATTCCTCCTCTCAGTGGCAGGTGAAGGCACAATATGATGGGCAGAGCATAAAGGCACGGCATGAAATTCTGGAGAAAGGACACTAGAAAATCAGAGATGCTGAGCAGCTTGCTTTAGGGAAAGGAGGTTCACAGGCCATAACTGCTGTCCCCACACTGAGTACTCCTTCAGAAGCAGCAACCAAGAACATACCAAAGCTCTTCCACAGACAAAGTGGGTAGCAGGATATTCTGCAAAAGCTATTGCCCTAAGTGTTTGTGAAAAATGACACCATTCCTTAACACTTAACAGTGTAGTGATTAAGGAAACTGAGTTTTATCACCTGTGCTTGGATATGTGCTAGTTCTAATTACTATGCCAAGTACCAGTAAACATGTAAAGGACGGTGCTTCCAAAAGCTGCATTTCTTTCCTGGCAAATGAAGAACTGGCTGGTGTTATATCATATCTCTTTTCACCTTAGAAATATCCAGTTCAGTCTCAGCATTCTTCAAAGTATGATAAATCATGGCACCAGTGTGCTCCAGCTTATTGGTAGTCAAAACACCCAACTTAATCACAGCATTCTTTAAGCATTTGCCCCTAAATTTTCAAAACAGGGAATGTAATATAGCCCACAGCACATTTCACAGCTATCTAGTCCAGGAAGAGAATTTATGGGGGCTTTATGTGGTGACGGCATTAAACACAAGCTATTCAAGCTATTCTGTGAGCTGTGGAGCTAAGAGGAATTACTGAGATCCACCATGAAAAAGAGTGAGAAGGATGATTAACACCAGCTTCACAACAGTAGATGCCTCTCATGTATTCTGAGAGTTCACACAGGAATGTGGATTTAGCAGCTCAGTTCTTATTAAACTTAATAGGCATTGCATGCTGTAATGCCTATGTATTCCTTGAAAATGTATACTTGGATACTTATGGCTTGGACTTTCATCAAATTCCAGATGTAGTATTAGTAGTGGTGTATCTATATATCTGAGAATAAGGGCTATTCGAGCAACTAGCAAATGTCAAGATAGATAATTAGTCATTGAAAAAAATGCAAAAATCTGCAATGGATGTTATTTAGATGATATTGTTTAGCCATTTATAGAGCTGGCTTAATAAAGGACTGTGAATAAGTGATGTAAAAATTGCCAAAATTTACAATGACTTCTTTATAAAAGATATTTTCACTAGCTCTAAATAGAATTTGGATCTAAATCATTACCACGGAATGCAATGTGAATACTGAAAATGAAGGATTCATTTATACCCACTGCCATGATTTTATCACTTGAGTAGTCTAGATAAAGGACTGATTATACTAAAAGAGCAAGTGACAGGTATCTAAGGAAGAGTTTAAGCTGGACTTTATATATTTATGTTTCTAGCTGTAATCCTTGCTCCTCTGCAGTCACTTCTCTGTCTGTGCATACACTGTAATTTTTATCTTATTGTGTCCCAGCAGGTATAGTTAAGTTTCTGAACATGCCCAAAGATACCCTTATCTTTTTGAAATCAGACCTTTCATTGCCTGGCAAAGACACAGAAAACGAGGTCTTCTACCAGAGCTCTGAAAAGGACTGTCATCTATTCTTACTGTAATTCATAGATTAACAAATATGTAGGACCAAGCTCATACAAAAGAAAAAAACAGTGTGTTGCTGAATTTCTTTTAGATAATCAACACATGGTCAGGGTGCTAAATGTGAAACTTTCAGACTTCAGTGTCCTTCCAGGTCCTGGGACCTTTAACACATTTTCTTCAAAGACTGTTTAATGGGCACTACAGAGATAGGACTGGTGTTGAGGTTGTTTCTCAAATCCCTTATCTAGTCATGGTCAACAGAAACATGCTCAGGAGTTTGTTTCAAAAGGATGGGGAGTGAAGGATGAGGTCACTTCCCCAACAGTTACCTGTAGCTCATAGCTGTTTATGTCACAAAACCTTGTGAGTCTTATACCGGGCTTAGCTCAGTTTCTCAAGAGTCTTTGGGCATCTGTTTTCCCAACCAGTTGCTTAAATCCAACATTTAAATGTTATTAATGTCTGCAGAACTCCTGCTGTACTGTCTTACTCTGTAGGTGTCTAAATTTTGTTTGTGGGCGGGCACAGATATACTAACCAGAGACTCTACTCCACATTAACTAGTTCTGACCATGCCACAGTCCCTTGGTCTAACAGTGGAAGTGTCTAGTTGAAAGTTAAAAGCAGAGGACTTTTCAGAATTACAGCATGGCAGTTCACATCCTCACTCAGCTTAACTTTTCTCCAAGATTGTTATCATTTCTGGTCCAATAGGATGCAACAATTTGCATCAGTCTGGCCATCAGTTATTAGTTATTCCAAGATGGAACTTTCTCTTCCTCTCTTACTGTAGCTCTTCCACTCATCTCTTATTAGAGAGTAACCTGAACTTGGTTATCCCACAGCCTGAGAGGGAGTGGGGAGTTGGGGGTGGTGTGTGTGTGTATGTGTGTGTGGAGAAACTTGAACATGGAAAGATATAATTCAGAAAGAAGAAAATGTGGATTTCAAAGATAGTAAGTCAGTAGCATCAAGGATCTGCTCCTGGAACCAGTGGAACTTGTCTTGCCTATCTGACTGGTACCTACCTGGCCATCAAAGTGTATTGGGTTTACACGGCAAGTTTTTGGCAGTGGGGAGCTATAGGGGTGGCCTCTGTGAGCAGAGCCCAGCAGCTGCCCCAGGTCACTTCAGAGCCAGGTCCAGACGGCTCCAAAAGGGTTCTGCTGCTGGTCAGAGCCGAGCCAGTGAACAATGCTGGTTGAGCCTCTGGGAGAGCAGATTTAAGAAAGGGAAATAATAATAATAATAATAATAATAATAATAATAAAAACTGCTGTGCAACAGCAGCTAGGAGAGAGGGGTGAGAAAATGTGAGAGAACCAGCCCTGCAGACCCCCCATGTCAGTGCAGAAGGAGGGCAGGAGGTGCTCCAGGCATGCAGCACAAGCTCCCCTGCGGCCTGTGGAGAGGCCCCTGGTGGAGCAGGCTGTCCCCCTGCAGCCCATGGGTCCCACACGGAGCAGATCTCCACGCTGCAGCCCGTGGAGGAGCCCCCGGTGGAGCAGGTGGATGTGGCCTGGAGGAGGCTGCGGCCCATGGAGAGCCCCCGCAGGAGCAGGCCCCGGGCCGGAGCTGCAGCCCGTGGAGAGGAGCCCACGCAGGAGCAGGGGGTCTGGGGGGAGCTGCCGCCCGTGGGGGACCCGTGCTGGAGCAGTTTGCTCCTGGGGGATGGACCCCATGGTATGGACCCATGTTGGGGCAGTGCTTGAAGAGCTGCTGCCTGTGGGCAGCCCCCCAGGCTCAGTTGGGGAAGGACGGCATCCCGTGGGAGGGACCCCACGTGGAGCAGGGGCAGAGAGGGACCGTGAAGGGGCAGCGGAGATGCATCAGCGACTGACCGCAGCCCCCATTCCCTGTTCCCCTGAGCCACTCGGATCGAGGAGGTAGAAGAGGGTAGATAGGAGGGAAAGTGTTTTTTTAGTTTGATTTCAGTTTCTCATTGCTCTAGGCTGTTATTAGCAATAGACTATACATTGCACTAATCTCCCTACGCTGAGCCTGTTTTGCCTATGACTGTAATAGGTGAGTGATCTTCTTGTCCTTATCAACCCATGAGCCTTTTTTACATCCTATTTTATCCCCTGTTCTTTTGAAGACGGGGAGTGAAACAGTGGTGTGGTGGAGCTTAGCTGCCTACCAGTGTGAAACCGCCACACAAAGTCATTTTACAGGGGTGGTGTGCTTATTAATTTATTTATTTTTTGTATGTGTTGACCAACAAATAATAGTTTTATCACTGACCTGGTGCCTAACCTGCTGCAAAATATCTTTCTACATGACACAAGGCACTTGAACAAAGTGATGTAAAGAGATTTCGTTATAAATGCCAGTTGCTACACAGGAAAGTCAACGAGCATCTCTAACTTCCCTATATTTGCTATATTTAGCTCTGTCAATGAACATGTTGCCATTATGTGAAGTGAAGCAGTGGTAAATAGAAAGACCTGAGTTTATATCTCTACTTTGCTTGATTCAGGGAGAAGATTTGCAGCCCACTCCTAGACAAGCATACAGGCAGGCTGATCACTTAAAGCACTCTTTCTTGCTGCTTTTTGTGGACATATTTTTAAGAGGAGAGTTGTATAGGATCCTAGTTGGAGGAAGATAGTCAGTCACTGTAGCCAACCAGCTCTCTCCTTAAGCCTAACTAACTCCTTTGAGAATCTGTTTCCCATGTTTATTATCCTTGGTATCTGCACTCCAAAGTGCCTTTGAGGTTGTTTCTTTGATCCAATAGACTGTTTATATGCCGCAAGCATGCAAGAAATACTTGTACATTTAAGTTACCTAAATGGTTAGGATTTTTACTGGATCATTACTAAATGACAACTAACAGTATGCAAAAATTCTGCCATAAAATGTAGTTGTTATTAAATTAGGGAATAACACAACCCCGGTATCTTGTAAACCTATTCAGGTTTAAATGTTTGCTCTGTAGTTAACCTTTGCTTTAAAAACATTTAGCTTGCATCTCTAAATCTAAATGCTGCCAAACACAAGATATCTTTTCTTGTATTAAGGCACATTCACTGGTCTGAGTCACTGTATTTCTTATTTCAACCATGAACTGGATTTGACAGCCAACTTGCATTAAATCTCTAAAAATAGGACTGCATAATGAAAATGCTGACAGACCCTTATCTGTAGTAACATTAGTGGGCACCACTTTAACCCGGAAAATGACTTTCAACTTATTTACTGAAAATGAGATCAGGTGACCATTTTTGATTCCAGTTAAAATATGCAGTCATGCATGGGTATGAGGCTCAGATGGCCTTTTAATAAGTTCATAATTTAGTTATCTCTCTGAGCAGACTTAGGAATTTATCTCAAACACAAAATTTATATTAATTTTTTTAATGTTGAAGAAGCTACTTGGAAAGGACTTTTTTATTAGTTAGAGTTATAACTGTTGGGTTTATCTTGAACACTTCTCAAGTTTTCATTATTGGATTTTAACTTGTTATATAGCTAGGCTTCATCTAAATTGTAACCTTTCATTACCACTGTTACATTGATTTCTACAAGCCTTCAAGGCATAATTGACCTTTGTACATGAAGGAGGCATTTCTTTTCTCTGTATTAAAAAGGTGATCCACATGTGTTATTAAATCATTAAAAGAGAGCATTCATTGCCCTTATATTCATCAAAAGGAGAAAACAGATCAACAGAACTATAGAATTATCCTTATCTTTAACTCACAATTTGTTCGATATAGTTGTTATATGTATGTTCTCATTGTATACTGTCATACAGAAAATGGATCAAATCCATATTTGGAACTTGGAGAAAAACAGCAGAGATGCTGTCTTATATTTTCTTGTATCATGACAAGACCTTGACAAAGTTTTAGAAAAGAAATTCTGATTTTTCATTCTTTGATTCAAAATATATATATTTTTTTTCCATTTGTAAACTGCAGGTGGATTAATAGACTGGAATCACTATTGCATATTAAAATGGTATTAAATATTCTTCTAACATTTTCTTTTTTAATTATACAGCCATTATTAATTACCAAAGAACAGCATGTTTTTTTAAGCCTGTAAACTTTATTCCGTAGACCATTTTTTTTTGCATAAACGTCAAGTCAGTAACTAAGTTTCCTTACCAAGGAACACTGTTACTGTCAAACTGCAAAACGCCTAATAAATGGATAATGACTGCTAACAATTTGTATGTAGAAACTGTTTAGTTCCTTTTGAAAACATATGATGATATAGTCTTTAATAATATGGTAAGATATCATAGGAAAAGTATTTTTTTCTCTTACTTTCCCCCTCCTCTGTATGTTACATGTTCAGCTTGTATTTTAGCTACTTCAACATATTCAAATTATATACATAAATATATATAATATATTCCTTCCCTCATATTTTTTGTTCTGTCAACCTTTGCAAGACCTTAGGTGTGCACCCAAAGTACATGTGCTTGCTGTTCAGACATCAAGAGTAGGTCAAGATCATTTTCTAAGTAAAACGTCAATGTCTTGGCCAGGGCTTGGATGCATGCCAAGGAAGGAGTACCACATACTTGTCCTTTTCTGATATTCCTCCTCAAGACACTGGTCCCTGTTAGAGATGGGAAATTGAGAAAAAAAAAAAGTCCTTGTACGGAAGGTTTTCCAGAGATGTATCTTTTGGCTGAATCTGGGTAAATTTTCACAGGTTTGATAAAATTTCAGGTGCGGGGTATGAAATAACTCTTCTGACCGATGTCAGCTGCCACCTTGGAAGTGTGAGATCAGGATAGGTTTACAGTAAGACTGCCAGACTTCACGTAGGTAAAGCTGTATACTGCAGCTGCTCTCATGATTAGAATGACTGCATCGTCCTCACTGAAATTTCCCAGAAAAACTAATTGGGCTCAGACATCACCTAGCATGAAAAATTCCACTTTATCCTAAGATGAGATCCTTCTGTGCTCTTTCTTTCTCTGTGGTGTGGAGTGAAGACAACAGAGCTAGTGTGAGCAAGGGATGCCACAGTCTCAGGGTACTTGCTGATTAGTCCCACTTCAGTACAGAATCTTGTCTCCTTTAATTGTATTTTCATACAAAGCTAGCACAGATTACAGTATAAATAACAGAAAACCTTTCTTAGATGAAATCTGAGAGTTTATATGGCCATCTCAGACCAATTGCTGCAACTTTAGGGTCAGATTGCATGTTTTGATAACTCTCTGCACCTTGTGGGCTATTTTAATTTAGCTTCCACAGCTTCTGAGGTGGACAAATTCAGAGGAGATGCTATGTATATGTGCCTTTTCCTAAACAGCAGAATACCTCAGGACTAAATACTGGAGCAGGTAGTTGCTGGATCCTAGTGCGACATCAGATCAGGTGTTGCTTGTCTTCTAGACAGAAAAGAGAGCATCAGGTGGAGGTGTTGCATTGTCTGAGACTCATGTGACTCTAGTTTGGCCCACCTTGGATTTGGGGAAAATGTGATACATTATTTTTATACAAACAGGCTTGTAAAAAGAAAACCAGTCAGCTGAACTACACAAGCCCTTTAACGAAAAATACATATAAATTATAAATACTCCATAAATACTCATGGAGAATGCTCTCCATAGATTATTTTTTGTATTCAAAGCCAAACAGAGATTCTATTAAATGTATTTTAATAGAACAGCTGACTGATGTGAGCTACTCAGTTAAGAAAGGATTATTTTTTTTTCTCTTTAGGTTAATTGTATTTTCCCTTGCATTTAAAATGTCTTTGTTGTTGTAGTTGTTATTATTATGAGGTTATATTAATGTTCTGAAATTCAGATCAGTTGGTCTATATCAAAAGGATAATATAAATAAAACATACAAGCTTGCTTCTATTTTCAAGCCAAGTATTGATCAGTATAAGTGTATATCAGAAGCAGTAGCTTGTACTCTAGGAATCATTTCAGTTTGACAATTCAGAATTTTCTGGATGGGTTAATAGGCAATATATGGAATTTATATGACTCACACGTGTGAGCGAGAAAGCAAGAAAGTAAGCAAACTCGTTTCCCAATCACATATTAATTCTGGTTCTAATTAATTCTGGTTTTAATTTGCCAGATAAAAGATGAGAACCTTTTAAATTCTCATAATTTGCATTGGGATAGTAACAAATGAACCATCAAAAGATCATATCTTGGAGAATAAAGGTCAAATAAACAGTGCTAGAATTTTCTGCACAGTTTAATTTCATTTGGGGGTAAATTTGAATGGTTTGGTATGAATTGAGAATATATTTCTGAAAGCATTTTAAATATTACTAGTTTCTCATTAAATGGTAATAGTGTTGAAACAAAGCTAGAATAACTAGATCATCAGTGGTGTGCTATTTTATGCATGCGGCCAAATTTTATATGTTTCATATATATGAAAAATATATAAATACAAACATAGAAAAATAAATAGTCACTTATCATTGGTGTCAGTTCAATTTTTTGTCAAAATCAAGCTTGGCACAGGTTATTGTGGGTCTCTATCACTAGAGAAAATAATGAGAAGATGCTAGCTTAAAGCATTAAAAAAATCAAAGAGAAAGTTGCCAAACAATGAGTTTTGTTTTGTAGTCATGTCAGTTAAAATTGATAAACTCTTCTCTCAACTCCTGAGAACCAAAAATTTATCTTTTTTTCTAATGAAATCAGAGACTTTCAGGTAATAACATAACTCTGGGATCCAGACTTTTGGGAAAGTGCCGAACATCTCAAGACCTACAAAAAACCTTGTGGAGCCGAACACTGCCATCTATCTTTCTTTTTCTGGCTTTTCAGTGTCTACGTACTGGAGGTACTACTCTAAGCTGTCTGACTGTCCGTTGACTTTGCTCAAAGGCCTGTTTAAAATTGTTTTCTTTCTGAAAGTGTTACCCTTTCATTGATGCCCTCAGTGATCAGATGAGCAGATGAGCAGATCAGAGCAGCTGCTGCTGAGGATCCTGCTTCTGCCCTGTATGTTTTTAAGGAGACTTTGCTGCTGTGACTGCTTTGCCCATCAGATCAGGAGAGTTCAGATTTATAGGACGGCAGGGTGCCTTTTTGGATGTGGGATGGCTCTGGAGGGTATTTTACGAGCTCTTGGTGATTTGAGAGCATCCTACTAATGCAAGAATGCTCCATATGTGCTGGGGAGTCACAGTGGCTCAGTCTACTCATCATTTCAGCCCCCTATGTCTCTTGTTGAGGCTGGTGATCCTAAGTGCACTCCTGGGTCTTCTAGCTGGGTGTTGCTCTGCAGTCCAAGCCAGTGGGTAGCAAATGGTGTCATGAGTTCAAAACTGAGCTACTGTGCCAACCTAAAATGTTAATCTAGATACAGCCTATGTTGTGGTGACTATTTTCTCCTGCTATTATTGTAATGTATAAAACCACGTGACAAGCAGAAAGGAGATAATGCTGCTAATTAATAAAGCCACATATTAAATGGTTCTGAAGGCTTTGCATTTTTCTAAATTCCAGGTTTTAAACATCCTTACTATCACACTTAAACATACTACTCTGTAAACAGTTATCATTTTTAAAACACTAAAATTGTGTATGAATTAGTGCTGTTTAGTAACTTAAAGTGCAAATATATATATATAATTAGTCATTTATGGATTAGGATTTAGGAGATTGCGAAGTATTTTGTGACAGTCAAACCCTCTGAAAACATCTCAGTCTCCTCTGACCTCTCTCTCTTTGGATTAAGTTAATGATTCCTTAGCAGGAATGTCGTTTGTTGGGATACGCACCAATTCTCCTGTTTCTCCAGATTTAGTAAAGCAAAGATAGAGATATCACATTTTGTGTTGTTGCCAAAACAGGCTTTACTTCATAGAATGTAATCACGGACAGCAATTTCATTGCCAACAACCTCTTATTTCTTCACAGTCAGATAAGCCTTACCTTACTAGTATCTAGATATTACATTGACAGGTTTATTAGCTATGCCCAGGATAGTGCAGTGGTAGCTCAGATTAACAGCAGGGCAAAAGTATTTCCAGACAAATGTAATAAGAAAATAAGAAAATAAATACATTGGAAAAGGAGGGCTGGAGTTTCAATTGCAAAAATTATTAATAATAATAATAACAACAAATTATTCTAGCACAGTTTATGCTGAAGTAGCACAGCGTGTGCCTTGCAGTTGTGTGACACAAGCAGCACACAGTGCAGTGATCCTGTGTCCACATCCAGTTGCTTCTCCTGGGGACAGGGAAGAGGACATGGTGTGAGATCTCCAGAAGTAGACCATCAGCGAGCGGAAGTATTGTAGCCTGACTGAGTTCTGATGAGGAAGATTTTAAGGGTCTGACAGCTGTCCTCCAACTGAACAAAAACCATGCACAGGTCATCAGAATGAGCCCCAAAGCCTGACTGACAGTTGTTGGCATTTACATGGGATTTCAGCCCAGAATAACAGGATTTTCTACCCAAAAATCTGAACATTTGCATTTTCAGGGGGAAGGGAAGCCACAATGTGGTTCTGTTAGGAAAGAGAGCAAAAGGAAAAAGGAGATGTGAATAGGTAGGCTAAAGCTGCAGAGAAGGAAGTGTTGGCTCCCTGGGAGGAGCTGAGTGCCTCACCTCCTGAAGGGAGGCGGGTGTTACTTGCTGCTTCTCATCACTGGGTGGTTTTACCTCATTCTTGTGTTGAACTGCAAATTGACTGAATATGAAGCTCAGCACTATAAACACTGTGGATTCACTCTCCTGGCTGTCAGGAGCAAGGATCAGGCTGTGAAATTTTGGGCACATCCAGTATTACCCTATGTATGATTACAGCATGCCAGTAGCATCCTGAAGGTGTTATTTTAATGCAGCCACCCAGCAGCAGACAGGAATGACTTCCTGTAGTGGAGATGCTGAGAAAGGAGCTGCCATTTCTCCTTCTGTCTGCCCCAGTCGTGTTACTGGAATTTCATCACTGAAGATCAGGCTGCCATGAGCTAATGCCATGTCATGATTATACTGCTGTGAATGTCATTGCACTGGTTAATGGCAAGAATTGTGGTGAAAAAGCATGTATAGAGATAAGTACTTAACTTTTCTTTGTACTGGTTCTTTGTACATCCCTCCTGTAGTCAGTCTACTGGGCCAGTTTATGCTCACGTACCTTCAGAAGAGTCTTATACCTTTTATATAAAGAGATATGGATGAGACAGAAGGTTTGCAGGCAATAACGAACTATCTGTAGGCGTTGAGGAATTCCTGTCTTGTGCAGGTTAGTTACCAACTTACTCAAAATCTGATTGCCTGAGGAAAGGTACTTGCCTTTGCAGAGCTCTTCAGGATGTGAACTGAACTGTCTTAGCTTTGCATAATCTTCCTGCTTTGAGTTCTTAATCATATATGTAAATTGGTCAAATTAATTTTGCTCATGGCAGAGGCAGGTTTAAATGGGGTTTCAGAAATGCTTCTGATATAATGCTATGCTGCTGATATTTATCACCAACATCTCGTCAAGAGCATGAAGGAGTGTTATCTAGGTTGTAGATTCATGAAGCAGGAAACAGTTTTTTTGTTAGGAATTTGGGGCAGACTGAGAACAGGAGGGTCATATTCAGTTGTGGAGGTGTACAGCCAACAGTGCAACATGTACAACATGAATTTCAGATAATTTTTTGGAGGCCAGCAAAATTATGGTAGATTTATTTAGTTATTTGTTTGTTTGTTTCAATTGTATCTGTACTCTCCATGAAGATACAACAGAGAGAAAAAAATCAGATGTGGAACTCTTACTCATTTATTCATTTATTTTAATATGCTGAAGTGCTTCGAAAGAACACATACAGCTGAATGGATATGAAAGGAATCTGGCATCTTGGCTTATGTACACTGAAATCTTAACCGAGGAAAAAGTTAACAGCGCTATGAATTTTCCCATTAATTTAAATTTAATTTGAAGATTTGATTCTCTTATTCTGGGTGTAGTGCACAACAATAGTTGAGCTGGTGAAGCTGAGGTTGTTCTGGTAGGCTATGACTTCTCTAGATGTTTTCTGACTTCAGAACATAAAGTAGAGGGTTGTATTGCTGACTTCACTCCCTGTGTTTTGGGTCAGGAGAGAGCTCCTTGTTTCTGGATGGCCTCAGGTTGATGACCCCTTCTGCCAACTTCCATGTGGTGCACAACCAAAACAAAGTACAGGTGAGTTTTGGGAAGGACAGATTATTTTTCTTCTGCTGATGTGTGTGCACATGTAGATAAATTGTGAAAATTGTGAACTGCTTTCCTGCCTGCCTTGCTTTTGTTGTAGACAGCTGCACAGATTGGGAAGGAAATCTCAGTCTAGCCCTTTATTATTAATGAGCAGGTGCTTCCCTTCCTGCAAAGAATCTTATGGTTTGCTGTAATGCAGATGTGCCCTGTCTGGCTGAACTTCTGTTTGTTTTGGCTTCTTTTGAAATTTATCTTTGAATAAGATTTTGATACAATGTCTCATATTATCCTATCATTTAGAAATCATACCCAAAAGAGAAAGTTTCTTGGCAAGTTTATAATGTTTACACTCTTGACTTGTTGGTGTCACTAGTGTGACATTTAGTATATACAGATGTGCAACACAATATATTGGTATTTGGTCTTTAAACCATCAGGCTGTAACATGAAGGCTAACTTTTCAAACATTTGGTATGCCTCGCACCCAGAAATATCACAAGCCTGTTTGAGATAAAGAAGGAAGTGAAATATTTTGTAATATCTGCTTGATCAGTATAGTTATATAAAAACTGTAAAGCTAAGGTAACTGTACTGTTCTGCAGCTGCTTGATGGAATCACATATCTGGCACTACCTCTGCAAGTTTGTAGCAGACATCTGAAGATACTTGAGTGGACTGGCACCTAGCAGGTCATGCCCACGTGAAGTAGAGCTGACTAGTTCTGACATATGGAAAGAGAAAGCAACCCTTTGGACCTAACTGGTCTTGAATCACTGGAAAAACATATAGAAGTACCAGTGACTTGCAACAGTGCTTGAGGAAGAAAGAAAAGATCCTCTTCTGTTTTGGCTTCCCTTATTTAACATCTTGATCTCAGCCACTAAGAACTGTCAAAATCTATAGTTGCCAGAGCCAAAATAGTGGTATCAGGGTTTACTATTAAGTTTGATGAATACATCATCCTTAGTTGCTAGCAGAAAGATTGCCTAGTAGTAGTGCATAAGTAAATTAGTGTTTGATGTTGGTGTCTGTCTCTCAGAATATGTTTCCTATCAATGTTGTTCCCAGTTCCCTAATATAAACAGCTGCAAAACTGCCTTAGTCCTTTATCAGGCACTTCAAATGTAATAGTATAGACAAAAATAATGTTTTATAAAAAGTCCTTTGCTCTATATTTTTCCCCCTTGTGGTATGACTTTTGCTGATTACAGAGAGGTACTAAAGGGAAGTATCCTTTGGTTCATCAAAATAATCACAAGAACATTGACACAATTAATATGTTATTTAAATCTATCAGCAAATCTAGTTTTTCATTATGTCACAACTGAATAAAATATTAACATTCTTTGTGTATCTATCAAGACATATGATGCTCATTTATGACATTTACCTTCTCTTTTAAGAAAAGATAAGAACTCTTGTGAAAGCAAATGAGGTCGGCTATCAGATATGACTCACATCTTAAATTGTTTCTTCACCATTAACCTTATTTAAGCTTTATAGGTAAGATTTGCATACTAATCTGCAAAGAAACAATTGCTTTCACAAAAGTTGTTTATAAATGGTATGCAGGATAAATGTATGTGTATCAGTTTGGGAAGGGTTTCCAATCTTCCAAAAGAACCATACCAATAGGTGTAATAATAATTACATTATAATTACCTTATATTTAGATTTACCTATTTGTAAGGCTTGGTACAAAAATTCAGTATTTGTCATATATGACTAAAAGGAAAGACTTCAAGAGCTGCCTAACAAACTCTGTTATTGCTAGTACAATATTTTCCTGTTCAGCTATTCAGTAAGAGTACCTCAGAGCAAGTTTATGCAAAACTCATTTGTGAATATATCATTTGAAAGCTGTTAGAGTTGGTGGTGGAACATTTTACATAGGGAGTCCTTCTTCCATATTTCAGTCATGACAGCAGTGTCTGAATTGTTCCCAGAGTGAGACGCAAGACATCCAGTTGTGTGGGATTTAAAAGGGGCTCTTGTCAACAGTTTTCATCTACTGATTACTGTGGTATTTTGCTGAAACTAAAACAGCCATTTCCATTATTCCTGTTGCAGAGTTTATTTGGTAAGTAGTATTTCAGTGTTAATACTTGAACAGGGTAGTCTTGCTGCAGAGGCATACCTAAGCTGCTTTACACCTGCATCTGTTAAACAATAGTTTCCAATTTACTTCAGAATTCTATTACTGCCTTCATGTACTCAGTAGAACAGAACACTAAATATAAAAAATAAAAAAAAGAACATAATGACTAAAAATAATTTATTTCTTTCACACCATTGAGGAAACATTAACCTTGGCAGGTCTTCTACAACTGTATCTCTTTATACATTGTTTTGGTTAAAGAAATTTGCAATTCAAATATTTTGGCACAGGTAGTAATGGAATTATGACTTGATTGAAACATATGGCAGTGAGGAAAAAAATAAATAATGTCTTGCATTTCTTGTGCTTCAGTAAATCTTATATGTACATTTGCTAATTGTAGCAGTTGTAGTTGTACCTGCTTGCAGTTTATTTGTTTTGTACACACACCTGTAAAAGGTCTGCATAGAAAAATCTTAATTGCTACTTAAACTGGACGTCTTTATGAAAGTTCTTCATATAGGTAGATTAGTGTCTCAGCATTTGGGCAAATGTGTGCAGCGTGGAGAGGATTTTTCAGTGGTGCTGAAGGGCACCACACATGAGAAGAGAAACTGAGGCAAGTATCCTCTCTTTCTGGACAAGTATTACTCCTTGTAACAGACTGAAGGATCCAGTTAGGACAGGGAATCTGCTACATGTGTCAGACTTACTCTACAGAGACACCGAAATCATTTTGAATAAAGAGTTTTACTTCTGAAAATGGCCTTTTTCTTTCCCAAATGATTTATATTTGAGTGAAAAACTGCCTGATGACTTCTTTTCTACTAGACCCTTTATTTGCCAGGGAAGTCCCCTTATCTTTTGCTCTTCACAAACATTAAACAGTCTAGCAAAAATATCCAAGCCATATAGCCACTGTCAGATATTTTTTTTCATGTAAAAAACATGGTCTCAGTTAAAAAAAGCTTTTAAATTCTTCAAGGAAATAGAGTACTCATCTTGCCTCTAATCCACTGGGGTGACAATGTATGAGAAAGGTCATGCAAAGAACATGTGGGTTGTGAAAGAGCTAACTATAACTGCTAATTGCAGCCCGTGTAGCTGTACCCACTCTGCGTGAGTATATATACACACGTAGAATGTCTATACTATTTCCATTGACAAAATATTGTGCCCAAGGAAGAAAAATGCCTGCAGGAGTTTTATCCAAAGTAAGGCTCTTCTAGACGTTGCCTTACTGAAGGTCTGTACATTAAAGCTACATTTTTCCCCTAAAAGTAGTTTAACGTCAAGGAGCATAATTTGGAATCTAAAAAGCAAATCCAAGGTCTTGATCCCGTGCTCATTAAAGCCAACAGGAGTTTTGCCAACATTTTGAGTAGGAATAGGCTGAGGTTGCAAGTGAGTCTACCTTCCAAATGACTCCTTCATTTCAAACATCTGTCCCTTTTTTTTGTTCTGCTAGGAGGTTTCTGTGAAGATTGCTTTTGAATACTGTGTTTTGTGTAGAACCTTAAAGAACTCACCCAGCTAGGTCAAACTACAGTGAAGAGTTCTTTGAATTACCAAACTGCTGTGGAAAAAAAGAAGAAAAAAAAAAACTAGCTAATTTTGAAATGGCTTAATACCCTGAAATGTGCGAAATCAAAGGATTATTTGAATGATTTCTTTATATACAGGTATATTCTGAGAGTCACTTTAATGTAATGCTATCTTTTATTCCTCTGTAACATAGTGATCATAATTCAATTCCTTTAAAAAGATTTTATTGTTCCATATGACTGCTGTATTAGATAGCTTTACACTTCAATTATTTCAACTGGAGCATCAAACTTGGTGCGAGATGCAACAGTTTTGAGCCAATCCTGTCTTTTCTT
Organism: Anser brachyrhynchus; assembly: GCF_964034855.1. Classification (NCBI taxonomy): domain Eukaryota; kingdom Metazoa; phylum Chordata; class Aves; order Anseriformes; family Anatidae; genus Anser; species Anser brachyrhynchus. The sequence continues at coordinate 28,896,365 of NC_137694.1, read as the reverse complement.
ATTTAGACATCATCAGTACTGTGCTATGCTGCTCCCATTGCTCTGAGGTTAAAGCCTGTTTTGTGAGGGTGGGTTTTCCATGCTCTTTTGTAATCATTCTTTTCTTGGTTGTTATGGAGATAAAGCTTATGCAGTCCCTTTTCTGCTTACTTTATCATGCTTCAGGTCCAATAGCACAGTAAACAACCTATTAGGCAACCTATTTGTCTATGTCATTGCTGCAAAGTCTGTATTTAAGGTGTGAAATCTTTTACCAGGTACATCTGTTTGGAGTTGATTCAATTTTATTTCAAATTGTGCTAGCTTTTAGGGATTTTTTAAAAAAAACATCAGGAAAACTGTTTTGATAAGTATGTCTTTTCCCCAAAATGTGTCAGTTGCCAGTCAAACTTGTTTCAGATATTAAATGCAATATTATCCAATCTAATATTTTGCACATAAAATAGTAGATAACACATAAGGTATTTCAGATTGCTTTCTCATGAACCTTAATGAATGAAGATATTTCAAATCTTTTTCTTTTCTACTACCTATTTGTAGTTAATAATTACTTGAAAGCCTGTCTACAATTTTTTAAAAAGTTATGTTAAAGGATAAGTTAGCTCCCTTCTCTGCATTTCCCACTGAGATATTAGATGTGTTTTTCTGACCAACTAATTGCTCACATTTGTTATATTCCACTTTCCAATTGAAGAATCAATTCTGAGAAGGTCTAGGTCCTTATTTTTGAAGATTTTTTTTTTCTTGATCCCTGACTTAAGGAAGGATCATCAATTATCTACAGAGAGTCTTAATTCTTGTATGCTTCTTTCCTTGCAGAGAAATGTCCTTGGTCAGATGTTGTTTGGTCCTTGAATGTTACCTCCTGGGTGGTGTAGCTGGGTGGCAGTCTTGCCTGAGACCTAGGCTGGGCTTCATCTAGCTGGGCTTCACCTTCCAGAGCAGGCTGCAGCCACCCAGCAGTACCTTCCTGCACCAAGATGCTCATCCGTCCTTGCAGAGGGAGCTGGACACTGTGCTCAGCCTACCCTGGAGAGTCAGCATTAAAACTGTTTGGGGGTTGTGATGAAATCTTGGCTCTCTTCAGTGGAGAAATGCATTCTCAAACACTTCTTCATAGCCAGAATTCTGCTGAAAGCTTGAGGTTTCTAAATTCTCTGCAACCTCTGCTGGACTGAAATGTCTGAACATTTAACTGCATTCATAAATTGCTTGAGAATCTTTGTTCAAGGAAAAAAAAAAGCACTTCTGGCAGCTATAAAATAACATACATAGAATATCTTCACTGCTGTATTCTGCTCTTAAGGGACCACATTAAGAATGAAACAGAAACCTTCCTCACCTCCTGAAATTTGTTAAATGTAAAAAGAAATGATCCCAGGAAATGCTTTGGGAAAGAACCCTGCTTATATAAACATGGCATTAGATTATCTTGGAAAAAGAAAAAAAAAAAACACCAACAACAACCACACACACACACACACCAGCCTTTTTTGCTCTCTCTTTTGCTCCATTTCTGTAACTTCCATCATGGATTATTCTATTGTGAGACTTAATCCTGTAGATAAAATGACTCTTCTTTCTGCTGTGCTGACTTGGGTATATTGCATTATGCAGTAATTTTCTTTTAATCCTTATCAAATAAAAGGCATGCTAGGACGGTTTTGTTAAACTAGCTATCTATTATAGCTTTATTTTCTTCCAGCCAGTATCAGCAATGATGATTTTAGAAAACTTTTCTGTGACACCTCAACAGTGAACATGCAATATATTGTCTACTGCTTATAACATAATCTCTTTTTTTTTTTTTCCTTCTCTAGAGGAATTTAATACAATTCGTAGATACTAGCCAGACTGTGAGTATAACTATCTTTATTTTTAGCATCAATTTTTCAATCTCCATAATGTCAAGGGAGTGTGTTCAGTCTTAGTATGGGATTTAGTTGAGTTGTGTCTGAGTAAATCAAGGCTGAGTCTAGTGTAATAATGTTTAGTGTCATATTGTATAGTCTCATAGGTTTGGGGTGGGGAGGTGGGTTTAGTATTATATTACAGCCTAATGGGTGCTCATAGAAGATGTGGTGCAGCCAGTCCTGCACTGTTACCATCACATCATGAGATTGTGAAGATGGGGGAGAAGGAAGGGAGAGATGTTCTGTTCCACACAGGTTCTTATACTTTTTTGTTTGTGTACACAGATATATATACTTAAATATGTACTTCACAGACAGTTTTTTTTTTCTGTTTTTTTTGAGGGGGTGTGTGTTTGCTTGTTTCAAAATTGAGCCATAGTTAAGTTCTTGTTTAAGATTTAGAATAAAATGCAATTTTCAAATGTTTTTAAAGTGGACATAATAAGATGCCATTCTAGAATTTCTGCATTTTGGTGTCCACTTGTGCTATCCCAAACAGCATACTTCATCCTTAACTGGGTGGCACTGTCTCTGACAGAGGTGACAGCTGGTCTTTTTGCTCATATTCCACCTTTGATTCCCCTGTGGAGACCGGCACTGGCAGAGCTGATGCTGGAGTTGTAAGCATTAGTCTCAATGAAAATAAAGCAAGCTAGTTATATTATGTCTGTGTTTGCTCATGAGCAGGGTCTATACCCCCACTTTGTCCTCTAAGGTGTCAGGGACTCTTAATAAGGGCTAGCCAGTAATAAGGCATTATCAGTCAGGGCTCATCGTTGACTGGCATTGAACCAAAGGAATAAATGCAAGCTGAAGCTGATGGATAATGACTAATCTCAGCACCATCTGTCAGTGGTACATCTGTCCAAACCCTGTGGTTCTGCATCTTGTCTAGCACCACTTTGGATGAGGCTGAGCTGCCAACTTTGCTGCATCTTGGCTTAAAAAAAGAACCCTTTAGGAATGAGCTGCTGTATTGCTAAAAGGTTCCTGCTGTTGAGATGTTAGTGCATACCATATACAACCATTTCAGCAAATTCCAACTTTGTTCCCTAACAACAGCTATGTAGAAATATTTCACTGAAATGAATTGCTGTACAATACATCAGCCTTGTCATATCTCCTAGACTCCCTGACTGCACAGATTAATCTTGGAGAGAGAAACATATTTCCCATACATTTACTGTTTGTGGAGTCCTATATAGAGAGAATGTGTGATGGTAAGGTATATGGTTTAGTCATCTCACTTGGAGGGCTGCATATTTCTCAGGGCTGATGAAGCCATGAATAAATAAGGTTATATCAAATGAATACTAACATACCCCACCACCATATATACAGCATGAGCTTGTGTTTTACAGAAAGGATTGAAGAAATACTTCAGAATTCTCAAAAAAAAAATCTCCTTCAATTCTACTTTAATTCTTCAAGTTACAAACCCAGGTTACCTTAATGCAGCCTAGGAAAGAGAAAAATAACTATGCTTAAAATGCTTCTGACAGCTTTCTCATACACCAGAGTGTCACAAGCCTAAATCTGAATTGCAAAATCTACCAGAAGAAACAAATGTATTGCCATCTCTTGTCAAAACTGATTTTTAAATCATACTGGTAGACTCATCCATCCAAGCTTTTATTCTGTGGAGGAAGAGTAACTTTTAGCCCTCTTGTTCAGAGGTCTCAACAATCTTTTTCTACCCTTTTCTATAGGCCCACAGAGTGGCCTCTGACTCCTCTGGTAGACCGGCTCGTGGGGCACGTGTTCTGCAGGTGGGTAGTGAGGCTGAGAGCAGAGCTCCTCTGAGGACCCCCCAGGGGACAACCCCTGGCTGCAGAGCCATACACGGGTCTTACTCCTGCTTTGAATCAGGTGTGGTGTGGTCACTGCAACACATTGACCAGCTGCATAAGGTATAGAGTCAAGAAGCATGAGAAAGGTGCAGGCTTATACCACACAAGCATCCAAGGATATCTTCCTTGCTAAGGGAGAAGCATGGAGGAGATGACTGAGTTTGACATTGGGTGTGGATCTGGTGGTCTTCACATTTGAGAGACAAAACTCTGTGTACACCAGACTAATGGAAACCAAAGAAATATAAATGCATTTCTAGTTGTCTAATATTCTCTAACTCCATTTGCAATAAATGCTATTAAAATAATGTTACATTTACCTTTGAAGTAAGACTTAGCTAGTTTGGGCTGCATAAAATGAAATGTTTAACAGGACCAACTCTCAGAGAGTTAGTTGGCACTTTTGAATAGATTTCAGTGTTTCAAGGAAGTCACTTAAAAACTGAGCCACCTGAGTACTTTTGACTTTCTCAGAATAATTCTAGATTAATGAGGGAGAAAGAGTGCCTTTTTTTTCGTAGCTTTGTTCTGGTAAGTACAAATATTCTGAGAGAGCATGAGCACAGGAGACTTATGCACATTTATGGGAACTGTGAGATCTTCCATAATTTAACAAAGTTATCAGTGAAACTGCTGCAGAAAAGGTTATTTTTTATGAAAAAAAAAAATAGTTTTGCTGTTTCAGCAGTCTGTCACTGATCCATGAGCTTTTTCAACAGGAAAATGTAGTGTTATAATTGATCTTTATGCGTATAGTTTAGGGCTGAAACATGAAAATAATACAGCATAATGAGGTAGTCTTGTGTGAAAATATTCAGATAAACAAATGTGATGTTAAACATTTCTCCACTGACGCTAGATTTCCATGGAACCAGCATGCAAACACTTAATTGCTTCTGAGCCATAAACATCCTCACAGCAAACAAAAGTCAAAATAACTTTTTCATTTCATTGTAACTTTTTTTCTCCTGTAGGCTTTTTGAAGTGTCTTACTTTTTTTTTTTTTCAAGAAAAAAAAGCACATATGAACCTGTTTTTATGTCAGTTTAAATGAGAAACAGAGCTCATTGCCGTCCTTTCTGACTAAGTTTAGTTGTCTCCATGTGAACTAGTTGTTTAGACTCTAGTTGAAGTGAAAGAAGGTCTAGGTGTGATTTGTAAAATATGAAACATCCTTGTTGGAAAATATGAAACATCCATATGAGGCTAGCAAATACAGCACAGGGCCAATGGAAGCCAGTGTTTGTCTCTGGAGTGGTGGGCAAAGGCTAGGGAGAATTTTTCTAATAGCACAAAACATATTGCTGTGGGCAATCAAATGGATCACGTGAGTCAACTCTAGATAAACTTGCTACATGCTTTCTACGCTCCTATGAAAACCATTTTCTCCCTTTATCTCTAACCATGCCATTGCCTCAACATAGGTGTCAAATTTTATCTTAGATGTCCTAGGATATCCTACCTGTCCGCAGCTGACACTGCAGAAGGACATTTCTGCTACAGATCTCACTTGCCCACCTTATGCATATATGCACCTCATATGGAACTAGGTACCTATGGTCAGGCAGATTAACAGTGTCTTGATCTCCTTTGCCTATAGCATGAACTTACATACTTGTGGTGAAGTTCCAACTGACCAGAAAAGGGGAAACATAACACCCATTTTTAAAAGGGAAAAAAGGAAGACTTGGGAAATTACAGGACAGTCAGTCTCACCTCTATGCCTGGCGAAATCATGGAGCAGATCGTCCTGGAAAGTAAGCTAAGGTACTTGGAAAACAAAGATGTGATTGGTTTCAGCCAACCTTGCTTGCTAGGTTGAAAGGGGGAAATCATGCCTGACAAATTAGGTGGCTTTCTGTGATGGGGTTACAGCATTGGTGGATAAGGGAAGACCAACTAACGTCATCTGCCTGGATTTGTGCAAAGCATATGACACTGTCCTGCATGACATCCTTGTCTCTAAATTGAAGAGATATGAATTTGATGGATGGACCACTCGGTGGGTAAGGAACTGGCTGGATGGTCACTTTTGAAGTGTTGTGGTCAATGGTTTGGTATCCAAGCGGAGATCAGTGATGAGTGGTTTTCCTCAAAGGCCAACACTGGGACCAGCACAATCTAACATCTTTGTCAAAGATAAGGACAAAGGGAATGAGTGCATCCTCAGCAAGTTTGTAGATGACACCAAATTGTGTGTTGCAGTTGACATACTGGAGGGAAGGGATGGATTCAGAAGGACCTTGACAGGCTTGAGAGGCAGGCCCATGCAAACCTCATGAAGTTCGTCAAGGCCAAATTCAACAGGGCCCGGGTCAGGCAATCCCAAGAACAAATACAGGCTGGGTGGAGAATGAATAGAGTGCAGCTCAGAGGAGAAGGACTAGGGGGTGTTGGTGGATGAGAAGCTCAATATGAGTCAGCAGTTGCAGCCCAGACATCCAACCATCCAGTCCTGGGCTGCATCAAAAGAAGTATTGCCAGCAAGCTGAGGGAGGTGATTCTCGCCCTTTATTCTGCCCTTATGAGACCCCACCTGGAATACTTCATTCAGCTCTAGGACCCCCGACATAAGAAGGATGTAGTTAAATTAGAACAAGTCCAGAGAAGGGCCTTGTAGATGATCAGAGAGCTAAAGCACCTCTTCTATGAAGATGGAGTGAGGGAGTTGGGGTTGTTCAGCCTTACAGCAGCCTTCCAGTAACTAAAAGAAGGTTATAGGAAAGCTGGATAAGGACTACTTATCATGGAATGTAGTGATAGGACAAGGGGCAACAGCTTTAAGCTAAAAGAGGGTAGATTTAGATTGGATATAAGGAAAGAATTATTTACTCTGAGGGTGATGAGGCACTGGAACAGACTGCCCAGAGAAGCTGTGGATGCCCCATCCCTGGAAGTGTTCAAGGCCAGGCTGGATGGGGCTTTGAGCAACCTGGTCTGGTGGGAGGTCTTCCTGTCCACAGCACTGGAGTTGAAAATAGATGATTTTTAAGATCCCTTCCAACCCAAAACATTCTATGATTCTATGAAATCTACAGCGAAGTGTCAAAGTAATGATAATGAGGAGAAAAGACAACATCTAATATAGAGGGCAGATAAGGATCCAACTAGATCAGCCCAAACACATTTTTTATTAGAGGAACAGTAGCAATCTTCACCTCAACTGGTGCTATGTATTTATGGTAGTGTGCAGAACATCAGACTACTATTACACCATATCTAACAACTTATTGTATTAATACACACACAGCCTATCTGCAGTGGTGGAATTTTTCTGCTCCAGGTAATAGAAAGGAAGAGTAATTCCTGCTTCAGAAAACATGGCTGGATCATGGAATTTAATCCAGATACTGGATTCGTGTCATGGATATTACATGTGCCTCCTCTCTCCTTTCCTTAGTATGGTGACTCAAATCTCCTGAATTTAAAGTTGTTTGGAAAGAGCACAATGACAGTATCTCTTCATCTCCTCCCCTTACATTCCTCAAATGTCAAAAACAGTTAAATCATTTTGGTAACACATGCAAATTCAGAGCATTATCCCTATCAACATGATTGGTTGATACATCTAAGATTGCACTTATTATCATAAATGTAAACACTAACTTCCTTCTCCAGATTCTCTAACCTTGCAAGACATTCTCCCTAGAATAAAATTTATGATTTAGCTTGATTTTTTTTTTCTTGTGATATGCCTGGGTGTATCATTTGGAATGAAGAACCAAACAGCTTATAGCTAAATATCTGCTTTTAGGTGGCACTGAGCTCCAGTTCTTGATTGACTGATGCTCCACTGCTTGGTCCTCCTCAGATTGCCATCAGACCATCTAGCTTCTGCTTAGCATCCAAACAATATTGCCAGGATACACTGCAGAGTACAATTTACAAATACAATCACTGCTGTACCTTCAACAAAAAGCCCTTTCATATCTATGGTGTGCTCTACACTAACCAAAAGGCCTCCTTATAAGCAAATTGTTGCTGTTACTCTGTCTGTCTTATTAACTTTCTCAAGTTCTCACTGTCTTTCATTTCCCCTTCCTTTTTTTTTCCCTTACTATTACTGTTCCATCTTCCCCTCCTTCCATTTTCACCTTTCTCCTTCCCTTCCCTTCCCTTCCCTTCCCTTCCCTTCCCTTCCCTTCCCTTCCCTTCCCTTCCCTTCCCTTCCCTTCCCTTCCCTTCCCTTCCCTTCCCTTCCCTTCCCTTCCCTTCCCTTCCCTTCCCTTCCCTTCCCTTCCCTTCCCTTCCCTTCCCTTCCCTTCCCTTCCCTTCCCTTCCCTTCCCTTCCCTTCCCAGGGGAGGACAGTCACTTGATTAAAAAAATTAGAAATTTAAAAGAAGAAAGAATTTTAGAGCAACATGATTCCCTTAATTGTTTTTCAGTTAACCATCACAGTAGTCTATACCTTGGTGTTTAATTAAGTGATTAGCTACATTAGTATCTAGTGCTTGTTAAAAGCTGTATGTTAAGAGCACATGATTGAGTTGCTCCACAACAGTATTACTGATGCGGATGGGAGTTGCAGCATTGCATCCCTGAGTGCTTTTTGACAGATTAGTGATGTGAACTATCAAGAGGCTAAAAACCAAAAGAACCTGTGAAAATAATGGAGATTGTTGTTTTAACTTTCATACCAATAGGCTGAAATAACACTGGGCAGAGTTGTTGTTTTCTGTGTGTGCTTTTTTTTGTTTGTTTTATTTGTTGGTTTTTGTTTTATTTGGTTTTATTGTGGAAAAAAAAATGAAATAGATTAACAAAAAATAAAAGACACTGCCTTTTTCCATTAATTCTTTATCATCCTGTAGCTTTTCCTGTACAGATCATCCTGACAAATGCTTTTGATAAGGGCTCAGACAAAGTCCTTGATTTTCTCTAGTGCTAATGAATTCAGTTCACTTGAATACAGCTTTGCTTAGCACCTACTCAGCTGTGTTGAAGCTTCACCTGGAGAACAAGGGATAGAAGAAGATATAGTATGAACTGTAGTTAAAACAAAATTTGGGATTCATCTTTTTTCAGCTGCCAAACTTCATAATGAACAGAAAGAGATCCTCCTGCTTTGTCCTGTGATTGCAAAGATGCCCACTACTTCTCTGGGCTTCAATTTACGTAGCAGTGAAATAGGACTTTCCCCTGAACTTTCTCAGGCAGAGCGGCATATATGCTGCATTTATACAAAATTCTGGAAGTGCTAATGAATAGCTGGGATGTCCCTGCTGCTGACCATGATCCTGCTGTGCTAAGTGCTCAGAGTCACATTGATGGCTCGGTTCCAAAAATAGGCATTTCTTTCAATGTAAGAGAAGAGGTGATGAGTGGATAAAGAGGGACAGATTGAAATCTGTAACCTACATGCTTTGGTACATTATCATTTGACTTTGTGCCACAAGACAGTTGAAAGCCAGCTGAAAATAAAGATGCATCTTAGATGGAATATTCTAGATCCCTTCCCTTTGTACAGAGGGCAGGACCGTCAACTATGGGACCCTCAAAAAATCATGAAAAAGAGCATCTTTTTCACAAATCATGCTTAGTAGTTTCTTATGGCACTATCTGAGGAAATGTGGTTTAGCCCCGGGCAGGCAGATCAGCTCCACACAGCCACTTGCTCACTTTCGCCAGGTGGGATGGGGGAGAGAATCAGAAGGGTAAAAGTGCAAGAACTCATGGGTTGAGATAAAAACAGTTTCCTATGTAAAAGCAGTGTGCACAAGCAAAGCCAAACAAGGAATTCACTTGCCACTTCCCATCAGCAGACAGGTGTTCAGCCTCTTCCAGGAGAGCAGGGCTCATCCCATGTAACAGTTTGTTAGGAAGACAAATGCAATCACTTCAAATGCCCTCCCCCCCTTCTTTACCCCAGATTTTATTGCTGAGCACAACACCACATGGTATGGGACATCCCTTCAGTCAGTCTGGGTCATCTGTCCTGTCTGTGTCCCCTCCCAACTCCTTGTGCACCCCCAGCCTCCTTCCTTGCAGGGAAGAACAAGAAGCTGAAAAGTCCTTGGCAATGTGCGTAAGTGCTGCTCTGCAACAACTAAAACATTGGTGTGTTATCACAAATCCAAGACACAGCTTCATAAAAACCTCTATGAAGAAAATTAACTCTATCCTAGCCAAAACCAAGACAGGAAGCTTCTGATTATTTCATCAAGCCATACATGCTCACCCTCCAAACACTTTTCTAGCCAGACTGCAAAAAGAAAAAATGTAGGAAAAAGAGACTTGAACAGTACAGGGACTGGATGAATTTGCTGTAAATTTGGTCCTCCACCTTCACCACTTTTGACACATATACTGGTTTCATTGCTCTGCCTTGAGTGAGTTTTGATCTACTGCAGTGTGTTTTATGGAACAGAGTGCACAGTCACCTCCAGAGATTGCATGCTGCATTTTGCTATTCACTGCTTTTAAGCTGGGATTTTGCCTCTATGGAGAAGAGAATGGATGCAGGCGCTCATGAGATGATGGTACTTTTGCATAGATATCAGTATGTTATTCACATGGGTTTACAGGAAGACAACATCTAGTAGCCCTACAGACTGATGCACAGGCAACTGAAATGAGCCCTTCTAGAGCAAAGCCCTAGAGATAGAGGAATGAGACTTTGCATCTGGTGAATCCAACAGCTGTCCTATTTCTGCTTTAACTGTTAGCTGAAAGTCCGTAAGCAAGCGATTAACCTATGAGCCAACATACAGAGAATTGAGAGTGTTGGCTGACACAAGATGACATTGAAATGACAGAGGTGTTGCCTTTCTTCTCAACTCTGGAGCCCAGGTGACATACACACAGTATTAGGGATATCCCAGAGAGATCAGAGACCACCTCTTAAAGAAATCTGTGGAGGAATGTGTTTGCATGAACATTATTTTGGTGTTAATACAATACCAAATAAATGCTATGTAAATGGATATTGTAGCTGTAATCCTATTAATAGAGGCAGTAGAAGAAAAGAGCCATATCTGTGTAGGAAGAACAGTATCTCTGTAAGCTACTATCATCCTTTTTTAGTTGTGCAAAGAATTCCAGATAATATTTAACTTTTTATGTTATTTATAATATTTTCTTTTTGCCTTTGATGTTTGCTTTCTTAAGAGCCTTTTCTCTCTGAACACTGGCTGGCAAACATTAGCATCTGCTTATCAATATTTTAGCTAAGTTTCTCTGAAGCCCAATGTCATGTAACGCTTTTGGAGCAGATAGAGCCTTGGCTCACATACCAGCAGAGAGTTAAGCTGAGGGCAGGGAAGGGAGAGCTACACAGAAGGTTGCCCAACAGCCCCCTTTCCCAACAGAAGAGCGCAAGGAAAAAAACAGACAACGCTGCCCAGCACCATCAGTGGCTGGCACAGGATGCCGGCTGCCTGACTGCTGTCATGCTTTCTGAGGCAGGAGAGGAGGGGTGTTATCCATTCTCTGAGTTAGCGTTGTCAGAAGGCATCCTTCACAGTGAGGTCAGTGTCACTCAAAACTTATTGTACACACCTCACCTTTAATATTCTGCAGGTGCAGTCTTCAGTTAGGGATGAGGTGGATTTGCCAGAAAACAGCAGCAAAGAGCACAGAGGAACTCAGATATTTTTCTGGATTCAGACCTTATTTATTTATTTATTTATTTATTTATTTATTTATTTACTTGTTATTTTTTATTTTTTTTATCCCTATAAGAAGCTAACATCAAAAACTAAACCCAAATGCTCTTGAGTTTAGAGATGTGGATGTTGAATTTTGAATCGAAATTCCAGCTTTCTTCACTTTAGGGCATTCAGATTCAGCACATTAGAGCAAAAGAGGCTTGAACTGTCAGTTCTCATTTTTTTAATATTGTACCAAGCTGGTAGGAAATATCTGCAACACTTGCTGAGATATGTACTTTCCCTTACTGTTCCAGCTGATGAAGTTCAAAAACTGCAACACACTTAGGAAAAAGGTCTCATTTTTGGCCAAACTGAGCTAGTTAAGAAATATTAGGTCTGATCATGATTTTTAATTTTCAGATCACACAGGGACAAAAGTACAGGAGTCCCAGAAGGAGCTCTGGTCTCCTTAGTCTGAATCTTCCCTTCACCTGCAAGATAGTACATGCTGCCACGGCAGCTCCTGCCACTCTTTAATGAGCATAACGTGTGCTCCCATCCATGTAAACAGGAAGTTAATTACCAGGGGACAGAACCATTGCACAGTCCTGCCTGAACCTATCATCAAGCAGGTGTTGCTGTAGACACAGACTTGTAGCAGGACTAAGATGAGCATTTCTTACCAGAATTGGCTTTGGCGGTTGAAGTCAATTCCCTCACTGTAGGTACAAGATATCCCCAAATGAGCTCAAAGGTCCTTGCTCCTCTCTTGTTTCTGAGATTTGTATCAGAATAGAAGTTAAAATCAGGGGGGTGGAGAAATCTAGCTAAAATGATGTGACCCCCAAGGTAAGTGAACACATTGCAAGCATCTCTGGTAATGTGAAGGGTTGCCATGGTATATTCTGAGTAAAAATGAAATGTCAAAATGAATGCAAGAGGACCAAATTATAATGATAATAATATGGCAAGCACCAAATTATCAAATGGCTATCCAGCAAGACTTTGTTGCTGCTGCAATTTGTCTGAATGAGAAGATCGTTACAGCAGGGACTGTGGACAATTACAACACATTAATATGTTAGTGGCTTATTCTGAATGTATGTATTGAAAACATAGGTGCAAGTGGAACTGTAAAGATACTAAAGAAACTTAAGAAACTAAGTGAAGGATACCCTTCACTTCTCGTCAACCATGTTCTAAGTGAGATGCCCAGTAAAATAACAGTAATGTTGTAATGCAAAATGCAAAATGAAAAAAATACGAAATTAAACTTTCTGTATATCTGAATTTCTGTCTTTACAGCCCTGGGCTGTCCCCTTGTTGTATATGAATTGTGGCAGTTTGGCTGAGGATCACAGACTGTTTTTTTCTGTAAGACTGTTTCATTCAGTGCCCTGGGTGGACAGCACTCAGTGATTGAGTGGCTCCACAATATTTTTGTTTTACCCTCATATTACAGTGCATGACCCATGGACACATTTACTTCATATTGCTCAAATCCCTTCATGTGACAGAGTCACAAATGTTCTCAGGGGATCTTTCTATGGTCTTACTCATTATAAGCTTTATTTACTCAGTATTTTTTTGCTGCGAGGGGTGATATTATCGGCATTTTATACATGGAGAAAGGCATACAGATTAAAACTGACCTTTAATTTGGTCAGTTAATTTGAGGCACCAAAGACCGTGTCTTTCAGTGTATTTAGTACAATGACTAATCTAGCTTTAGCTAGGAATATTCATCAAGGATAGGGCCAGGATCATTTTTAAGCTGTGTTAATCACAAGACCATTTTTTTCCTTACAGAAATTCTTATTCTCCTTCAACACAAACTTTCCAGCTTGTTACAGCCGCATTGAAGGAGTTTGCATCAGAAACCTGAGTCATCCCAGAACATGGTCCACATCATGCAACTTTTATTCTGGTATTTTCTGCTTTCTGAATGATGCCACTGTTTGAGTTAGTGTAGAAACTTGGGGATGATAATAGGTTTATATCTTTCATGTTCTTCAGATGGCATTAGAAGTAAAGCATGAACATTACATGCAACTCAACACCATCATGTTCGACCTTTGGATGGTTTTGGAAGTTCGCCTTAAATCTAGTTATTTTACTGTACCATTCACTGAAGGCAGAGCAGTGTGGGCTGCAGCAGCACAAGCAAAACGGTGCTCAGGTCGTGGCTGCAACAGAGCCACCCCAGTCTCCCTGATGAGAACAGCTGGAGGCAAGCAGATGGCACCAGGTGTCCAGCATAACGCCTTGACATGATCAGGAGGAAAACTAATGAACAGTTATTGTCACTCACCCTTACTCCTACATCTTCCTACATCTTCTTGGCATTTCTTAGAATAACACTAGATGCCTCTTGGCAGCTGTCACATTATCCCTTCCCCAGACAAGGAAATAGGAAACTAACTGTTATGGCTTTAAGTGGTTGCAGGGCCACATTTCTCCTAGCAACTTTTAACCTCAGAGCAGAGAACTGCTTTAGATCTTGTCAATATACGTTCCCTTAAGATAAAAATAATTAAAGTTTATATCGAGTCAACATTTTTATCTAATCTGCTTCTTTCCATGCCTTTATCCTCTCCAAACACTAGGTTCCTCATTACATACTTAAACCCTTAGTCTTCTCCTACATCCTTTTCAATGCTGGTGCTCGCTGCCCAAATCTGCTGTCCTCTATGGACTTAGTGCCTTGGTTTCCTTACCACACACTACCCCATAGCAGTGCTGTTTTATACTCAGAGCCTGGTTATTTGCCCCAGTCTTTCCACCCCTGCTCTGCCTTTTCATGCCATCTCTCAGAGTCACTTTTCTGCTGGCCTGTTTCCTGTATCCATCCCAAAGCCTTGTTGACTTTCAGAACCCTCTGCCAGCAGCTGTGTAGCTGCCAGTGTCCTCTCTCCCAGTTTTCCTCAGGCCTCTTCTTTGCAGTCCCTTCTGGTAAAACCCCCATTGCTCATCCTACTTGGTTTTCTTCTTCCTTAACCCCATCTATGTCCATTTTAATCCTTCATCTCACCCTGTGTCAGCGCTGTTCCTGTCTGGGCAGCCTCAGCTCCTGTGCCCAGCACTGCATGGCTGGGGCCAGCAGCCACAGGGACAGAGCTCTGCTGTCCAGCCAAAGTCCAGAAAAGCTGTGAACAACTGGGGCTTGTAATGCAAACTGGCAGATGAGTTTAACTGGGCATCACTATTACCTCTGTCAGTGCTGGTGCCATCTGTGACAGTCGATAGAGAGCAGAAGACAGCTGACGCATGTCAGAATTACCTGTTTACAATGAAACCATTTGCTAAAGATCTATTTACCCAAGAGTTGGCTAAATTGCAGAGTTCCTTCTGCTTAAGTCTATATCTTTGACATACAGCTCGTATAAAGCTAAACATCTGGGACAAATAAAAAACAATGGAGAACCATCTGGAAAAAAAATGTTCAAATAAGGTGAAACTTATTTGGACCGTTGTCCCCACCAAGCAATCCACGTTTCTCTACCAACACAGATAATAAAATCAAGGCTGTTGACAAACACATGTATCAAAATTCAAGGAGACAACTGCCTACCTGAGCCTGTCTACCTGCGTGTTTATCTGATGGCTTTATGAAATGCTTTATCTTCAAAGCAATCACACTGCAAGAGGGCTGTCCTGTTTCTCATGAACAGATAATTGCTGTGATGTAGGATTTGTGCATAGAGATTTTATTCTGTTATTGATTGAAAATCTATCATGTAGGCAAATGGAATTGCTGAATTAGCTAAGACTTTGCCAAATGTTCAGCTAAAAGGGAGCATCACGTGTCAGTGAAAAAATGTGGAGCTTGCCTGCAATCATTATATTCTTTGAATTTGTCCTTGCATCTTCTAGTATATGGTCCGTGCCTTTCAAAACAACGAGGGATTTGGGGAGGAAATCATGGGGGAGCAAACATATAAAGAAACAGAACTAGCTGGATATGACAGTTTACAATCTAATAACTTATAATTTTGAGACATGTTAATTATGATTCTTGCACTCTTAAGAAAGCTTGGAATATTTTAAAGTACAACACTGCCACATAAAAGCATAACCAGTTTGAAGCTTTAAGATAATGATCCATCTAGTGACACCCCTGCATCCTAGCCCAGGCCTAACTCTTCACAGGAATGTGCTAAAATCTCTGCAACCAACAGCTGGGGAGTCAGCAGAGTATTTTTTTTTCCCCAAACCTCCAGGTAGTTAATAGATGACATATAGATGTTGTCTTTCTGTAACTGCTTATCCTTTTTAATGTCCTGATGAGCTCTCAGATTCAATGATAACCAGTGGGAATGTAAATATGATTAAAAATAAACAAGATTCAAGAACTTAACATTTCCCTTTATCAGTTATAAAAGGTTGCCTTTGAATATCAACAAATAATTTAAATATGTTTAGCTGGTTTTGGTTCATTTCATTCATAAAGACAAAGAAAATAACTTCGAAGTAAAACAAGGTGTGAAAACTTTAGGCTAGCAATATTTATTATGATATGTTCTGTCTTTTTACATAGTAGAAAACAGATAATCTGAATCAATAGTCCCCATGAAGGAGCTGTTTTGGACTGGAACTGTCAATAATGAGAGATATAAATTTTATTCACAGAATAAAAGTTATTATGCTCTCCCCATAATCTGGTCTCCCAGTGGTTAATTACTGCCACCACTAAATATTGGCACATTGCTTCCACTCTGAATGTTTTTAGTTTAAATTTCTACCTCTTTGATACTGTCTTTGTCTTTTTCTTCTAGGTTAAAGATTTCATAAACATTCTGATGAAGTGAATTTAATTTTGATTATTTAACGGAAAACAGTTTCCTTCAATAATTCTTCCTTATTCTGACAACTGTTCTAAAGTTAAAAAATACAAAAGATGTATTGAATATACAAAAGATTCACTGAAGGTACAATGCTCATTAGACAAAATCCTTTTAAATAGAAACCCAGTATTCTAGGACAGCCAATAATGCACTGGGAGAGAAACCATCTGCCTGTAGCAATGCCACAGGATGTATACACAAGAATCTGTTCCTCAGTGGACACCAGGGTGCAAAATACTGAGAATAAAAAGAAATGCAAATGCAATTGACAATATCCAGGAGGACAAAACAGCCTGAAGAGCCTAAGCATGAGATCTGCCATGAATCTTCAATACTACTGCAGAGCACTCCCTAAAGGGACAGATGGTAGGAAATTCTGCAGTCATATCTGGTTAACCTGAATGTATCTTTAAAATCAATATTACATATCTTTTTAGACTGGTTATCACCTTTTCAGTGGTTATCATCTTTTAGAATGTGCTCAGGTGAATTGATAAATCAGACCTATACTACCTTTATCTGGTTCTTTCCCAGGGAAGAAGCTGTGTTTCTAAAGGTCTACTTAATCCCACTCCATAGACATAATAATTTATCATTTTCGTTACTAGAAGTAAATGAAACAGAGGAAGAATGCATTTTTTAATGCATATTTTAAAACTTATTCTAAATTGCTTTTATTTTAAAAGTTTTTTTTTCATTAGAGATTTTAATTTCAATTTTGCATGATTTAAGAGGGTAAAATCCAAATGTTAAAGGCAGAATATTTCATTGTATGCAGCTACTGTGTACCAGCAGCAGCATGTACCAGTCCTCTAAAGAAGGATTCCTTCTGGGCAGGCTCCTGGACCTCCCATGGTCTCCACTTTTGGGTAACGGGTCTTAGTCTCTTAGAAGCCACAGATCAAGATTTTTAATATCACATACAATAGCACTTTGAACTTTTTAATAGAGGGTGAGATTTCTGGAGGATTCAGCAGGAAAATGGGTTTCTAGGCAGTGAGGTGAGTTAGGTGGGAGTCATAGATCTGCAGCATGGGAGTACACAGGCAGAAATGAAGCTGAGGCTTTATGCCCCTGTCAATAAACCTTTTATCAGGCTAAGGTTTTTATGAATGAGGGCTCACTTGTGCAGTCCAGGAAAGAGAAGCTTTACTTGTTTATGATACCTGTATGGCAACTATCTGAGATTTCCTCTCCCTGGTGAGTCATACTAATGTAAGCAGAAAACTGAATCAATACTGTGACCTTCCTCACTAGATACACATACTGCATAGATATAATGATTTATCTCATGTTTAAAGTGCCGACTGTTTAAAAACAATGAGACCCAAAAAAAATATGATTCACATACCAAAATTCAATTAAAATAGCACTGACCCCAAGAGCTGCGGTTCCCTCATGGAAGGGGGATCCAGTTCATTACGCTAGTCATTTTGTTCAGTCAATTTGATCAGTCCTAGATCAGGAAAAAGTCTCTGATATCATAGCACTGAGAGCTGCAATTCTTTGGGATTTCCAACACGTGAAACAGAAAAAATACATACCTGCTTCAGGAGGGGGCAACCAGGGCTTTCTCCTTGCTCAAACACTGTATTGGGCAATCTTAACACGAAAGCATTGTGATGCAGCTCTGGAAGCAGAATCCAGAAGCCTGATGCTCCCTCTCTGTCTCCACATGAACATCCTGATCCTTACGCTAGCCTGAGCCAGGTCCCTCAGGCAGGATGAGCAGAGGGGCACTTGGTCTGTGGACTCCAGGGGAGTTTGTGTCACTGTCTGAGTAAGAATTGAGGAACTTTATTCATTAAAAAATCAGGCATCTACAGATTTCAGGCACTGACAGAGCCAGACAGCAGCTGAGCAGAGTTGTCAGGGTTCTATATTTGAACTGGAGTCCGGAGAGGCAGTTGGGTAGGATGTCAGCGTGACAAATGTGACAGGTTTACACAGATCTTCACTTTCTCTTCAGAAACATAGTTAACAGGTTTTGCAATTACACAGGGTGCAGATGCGAGCTGTATTTCATGCCATAACTTCAGTTGTCTGACTCTCACACTACATCGGTAAGAGAATCCAGGTGATCTGTGCTTTAGCAACTTCTTCTTATGCCATCCTTTCCCTGACATCGCCAGCAAAGCTCTTCCCCCTCCCTGTTTCTCTTCCCCTCCCTTAGCCAACAGGCACTTTAAATATACAAGTACAGCTGAAACTTTCATTTAGATTGCTGACGACTGGCACCACAGTTATTATATCCACAGACTGACAGTTCCTGCTGATTGGTGCCAGTCAATTCAGAAAGCAATATCGCTTTGATATATCAACCTGGCAACTGCCTGCAGGAAGCTATTCTAGTCTTTCTCTCAGAATTTCACTCTAAGAAATATGCTCCTTTCAACAGGATTTTTCAGGGAAAGAAAGGCAGAGCATTTAAGAGAGGGGATGGGAAGCTCAGTATGCCCCCCACTGCCTTAAACAAGAGCACCTTTTTTCTTATTGAGGAGGTAGTAACTCTACAGGAGACAAAGACCCTAGGAAGAGCCTTTACTCCAGCATTTTACACACTTGAAAAATCCAGGTCTTATTCATAAAGAAAGGAAAGGATTTTTAAAAAATTTACCTCTGACCTATACATCCTTTATGAGGAATTTGACATGTTGGTGTTTTAAGAGTATGTTTTTTGATGTCTCAGTGCAGGCTCTGTTGTGGAGCTGGAGGGTCAAGGAGTCAAGATGCTACGGAGCAAAAACCATTGGGAGAGTTGAGCTCTGCAGCACTTGAGCTGGGAGGGGTAGGAGAGAGTTTCCTGGGATACTTACAGCACTCAGCTGCCAAGTCAGGGGACAGTCCACTCGACTGTGTGGGAATCTGCCTATAATATTTGCAGATGAAGAGTAAAGACAAAACCATAAATTCTGAGAGTTTATCTCAAAGAGTGAAACTAACACAATTGGACTATATAAAAAACAAACAAACAAACAATAACAGGTAAATAGTTTTTATTTAAACTGTGTAGAAGGAAGGAAATCTGAAATCAAGGAGTTGTAGAACCAGAGTACAATTAGATCAGTCAATACATATTCGTATATATGTTCCCACTGATGACCTAGTAAGAAGCTAATTGTGTTTTCTTGTTTCTGACTACCAAAGTACCTTCTAAATTTTCTGAAGGACAGCCTCAAACAACCCTCGCCATGACTGGCTCTTCCCAGTCTTAATTTGAACAGTAGTCTCAGGACAGAAATTTTCCCTCTGTCCCATGGCATAAGTGAAATCTGAACTTGTGTTCCCTATGAAAAGATCTGGGCTAACCTGCAGGGGGACCCTGACCCACAGAAGAACATTTTGGGGATCTATCTCTTGGCTCTTCCGTGGTTCCCCTGCTTAGTTGTGTTTTTTTTTTTGTTGTTGTTGCTGTTGCTTTTTTTTTTTTTTTCTGGCACTTAAGAAAGATTCACTTGAGTTCCTGGGAAGAACGGCATGGCTACCTCTTATTTCTAACAGCCTTTCCTACTCCTAAGTAACAGCTTTTCATAGAGGCAGGTTATTCTCACAATAGCAATGCAAGCCAGAGCCTGTGGTTCAATCTGAAAGCTTTGGGAACAGACTAGGGTATACGCTGTGAAGTGTTTTGCTAGAATTGCCAATAGCAAGTGACCAAGGACTTTCCAGAAATGCAGGTGGCTGCTTATGATTTCTCCATCTTCTGTGAATGTGATTGCATTCCCTTTAGCTATTGTGTGTATCATCCTTCCATTTAGAGTTATTTTCTTAAGTGTATCTGGAGGGCAGTGGAAGGCTTTTAGTGAAGCTCTATTGCATGCTTCAGTAGTGCTGTATGAGAATATTCATTCAATGGTTTATTTAAGAAGGAAGCAGATGTTTTTGACATGTCAGAAATGTAAGAACATTTTATCTTGGTGAACTGCTTCTATCAGTTTCTACAGATATTTATTCACCTGTTCATGTCTCCGAAGAAAGACAGCATTTACAAGCAGCAAAGAACTCCTCCTGAATTCTCCAATGTGCTGCTGCAGACAGAGGTCAGAGCATCCCTCTGCACTTTGTTATTAACACAGTTGTAGATGGAGCTGATGGCAACATCTATTATTCTAAATCCTATTAATTGAATGCCCAGTTAAAAATATATATATATATATATATTTTTTTTAAAGATTACTGTATAGCTACTAGATATAGTGACTTAAAGGTCAGTTCTTCAGCTCATTTTCCCAAAGATTTGTAATGATCTCCTTGCAACAATGAGAAGACAGTTTCTTCACCTTCTTACCCTTCCTATTCCTGCTTTCACCTCTTGCCCCCTTTGTTACGGTGTAACATTTTACACTTTATCTATCTCTCTGCATACAGCCAGAAAAGTAATTGTCTCCTTCTGCAGCTCACCTACAAATGAGATGCCATCATGTAAAAGAGGCTTTATTATCTCGTTTCTTTCAAACCTACTGTTACCTGCATGAAGCTCTATTTCTGAATGACTTCATTGCCAAGAAGCTAGAATATGAGGTAAGTGACAGATCTCTGTATCTGCACACCCTCACATCCTCATTTGCATGCATAAAAATGAGTGAGAAAAAGAAAAAAAATGTTATATTGCCATGTGACTGCTAAGGCAGCTGCATATAATATTAAGAAATGTAGGCTTCTAGTGTTTGTGCCGGAGCTGGAAAAACATGTAAAATGTTTCTGTCCAATTAGCAGGTAGGTTGATTAATGGACTACTACTTAAGTGGAGCATGGGAGATTCAATGGTTTATGGTCAGGCCACCTGTCAATGTAGTGCAGGTGTTACATTTGCAAGGCTGTACATGTACACTGCATCTGAAAGGAGTAGTACTAGTTGCTTTTCCTGATACTCACCCTAACAGCACTATGAGACAGCTTATCCTGCACAGGTAAATGCATCTTATCACACACACTGTGAACAATTTCAGATCTTTATCAAATGGAATATTGAAATGAATCTACTATCTTCTTTCTGGTTATTCGGTTAAGGAAAATTTGCATATATATTTTTTTCTAATTCAGAAGCGTATAAAAATCCCTCTATAGAACAATATTTTGGATGGTATCAAAGATGATTTAAAGAGTCCTCTGTGGGAGGAAGAGAAAATTTGGTACTATTCTTGTACTTGAATTACCTTTCCTAGACAAGTCAGAAAATGCACCCAAGGAAAACAAAAGGGTGACAAGGAAAAACGTTTTTATTGCTCTTTTTGATGCTGACTCCCTTTTACACCCTCTGTTACAGAAATGCAGCACCTGGTCAGATGGTCTGCTCTTATAGCTGGCAAGTCCTTCCAAGTGTCTAGCTGCTGAAGGCGTTTCATCTCACTGTGTCAGTCATGGCTCACAACAAAGCAGCAAAACTGGTAAACACTACAAGCATGTTTTTTTTTGTTTGTTTGTCTTTGTTGTTATTTGTTTGTTTGTTGTTTAGTCACACAATGATGGATGGAGATTTCAAAAGAAATAGAAAAAAAAGCTGGAGATGGAAATGACCCCTTGGGAATGGTGGTAAGATACGTGTTCTTCTTTCCTAAGCATTTCATAAATGTGGGCTGAGATGGCAAGGTTGTCATAACTGGATATCACTGAGATATCCCAAGAACTAGTAAGCTTTAGCAGCACTGGGAGGAAACCGTGGTGTTGGGGATAAGGAAAAAGCCATCAAGGCTTAGCTTGCTTCTGGTATCCCATGCACCCCTGCATTTGCTATCAATGAAATTTCCACTCAAAATGGCCAACAGTCTTGTTTGAGAAATTTAAATTTAAAACATATGCATAATTAATACTTTTTTTCTAGTCTGTTCTTGAATACCCAGTTAATATTTCATCCTATGTGAAACAGTCTCTATATGTTGAGCTAAGCAGGGAGCACATTTTACAATTTTCTATGGTAGAAAGGGAAAAGGCAAAGACATTCCAGGTAATTCACAGGAAATCTGAAATACTTAGATGAATTAACAATCCGATGTATAGTGTGGGCAATGCCAGCCATGCCTGGGTGTTTATGATGCCATTGAAGATGGGAGTGAAAGAGGAGCACAAGAAAAGAAGGGGAAAAAAAGCTGCAGACTTAAATTCAAGATTTTTATAAATGGCCATTACTCTACTGATTTTACAGGCTGGTTTCACAAAGCCTGGAATTCAGGCACTTCACTTGTCTTCAGACACTTCATAGCGTCTTCTACACTGACTCAGAGGAGCTGGTACCACAAGACCTGTTGCATAAATACTTCACCTATGTTTCTCCCACAGCAACAAAGAGCTGTGAGAGTGTTATTAATAATGAGTCAGACCACTGAATTCTCTGTAAGTGCTTTCAGGATAGCATAGCAAATTTATAAATTCTTAACATTTTCCAGCTAATGGTCTTATAGCAAGAATACCTTCACAAATTCCACTCATGGATATTTGTAAACCTCACTTTTAATGGCAAATATTATTTTGGTTTTGTCAGTTGCATTTGTAGAGAGGCTACATTGTTGACAAGGTTTTTCTTAGTTAGTTGTTTTTTTCCTAGAGCGACCCTGTACATTTTCAAATGAACTCTTTCTTCATAATAAAATATGTCAAACTTCACTTTTGCAGTGAATGAACGAGATGCTGCATTGAAGTGACTTGGGAAAACTTTAGAAACTGAAGTGTTGCTAGAATTAAAACATGAATTTAGGAAGTTTGTCCTAAAACTTGGGTTAAACATCAAAGATTCCCCACCCCCACCCCATCCCCCCTCAAAAAATGATAAAGGATACTCTCTGTAGATGATATTCAGGGATAATTAAAGACATTTGATAACCTTCTTGTTTCTCACAGTTCTGCATTCAAGCTTGGTAAAGTTCCCCTGACACACTGGCCAGGTGCATAGATTTACTTGAGAATATATACTTCTGAAAATTGTGAGAGACACAACCTGAAGCTGATTTGGTCTTTTTTCCTACGCTTGACAAGCTCAAGGCCTGATTTGAAATTGCTTAGAAGGCTTCCAAAAAGATCCAAATTCTAGAGGCACTGTCATTAGTGCTTCAAAAGGTGGCAGTCTGCCTTTGAGTTGCAAGGGAAAGCATGCTCTGAAAGCAAAGGAATCAAGTGGTGAACAATACATAAATTTCAGTACCACAAAGTACTAAACACCCTGCTACTGCTACAGTAAAGCACTTAAATTAATGACCAGTCCCTTCCTGAAAATGAACACATTCAAACATGCTGGGCTGGACTGAACCAAAATCTTTGTCACTTTGCAGAGCTGGGCTCAGGAATGAGATATGGGACACATATCTGGGTTATTTTGGTCATTTCCAGTAATAGCCTACATAACTGGTTTCCCATAGTAGGGTCAGGATAATTGTTCTCTATTTATCTGTTTCCAACATCATATGGTGAACACTGATCAGCTGCTGAAGTACAACTGGGACCTTATTGAGAAGCTTGCACTGCAAGAAAGAACAAAAGATAGATAGAGAGAAAATATAAGAAATCAGGTAAAGCATCCAGGATGTGATGAACCATGTATCTATATTTGCCAAAATAATAGTAATAAAAAATAATAATAAAAAAAAAAACAAAGAATGCAATGTCCTAGTTTTTTAGTACTCAGATTAAAACCTGAGATTTTTAGAAAATAACCTACATTTGCCTTCCGAAAATTGGCCTTCATCTGCTGCTTCGAGATATGTAGTGAAGTATGAAATGAAGGAATTCAAAATCAGCAGTCACTTTGAACAACATAACTGTTCTAAGTACAGAACAATCTCAATTAAATCTCTGTGTATATAGTTGTGTGTACATATATATATATTTGTATATATATGTTGTTCATGAAAGAGGAACTTTTTTTCAGACACTATAAGGATAATTCTGAGTGGATAATTCAACACCAATCCCTTCTATTACAATTAAGAATGGGTCCTCACAGTAAGAGAAAAAATGCTTTGTGTAGCCTCAAAATTATGCCATATATGCAAAAATCTTGTCAGTACTAGGTTAAAAGTTGGACCTCTTAGAGGTCTTTTCCAACCTGAATGATTCTGTGATTCTATGAAAATTGGGATGTTCAAGGAAAAGGAAATGTATGTCTTGAATTGTGCAGTCTGTTGGTGTTAGAGACTACATGTCCTTAATGGTTTGATGTTCTACATGAATAAGACATGATTAAGAAGGTGGTTCCTATCCAGTTTGCTTTATGGTAAAAACACAAAACGAATTTAGAATATCACTTTTGTGATCATGATTATCCATTCATAGTTCAAAGCTTGTGCTATTCCCTTCCCTTCCCTTCCCTTCCCTTCCCTTCCCTTCCCTTCCCTTCCCTTCCCTTCCCTTCCCTTCCCTTCCCTTCCCTTCCCTTCCCTTCCCTTCCCTTCCCTTCCCTTCCCTTCCCTTCCCTTCCCTTCCCTTCCCTTCCCTT
This sequence comes from Anser brachyrhynchus, assembly GCF_964034855.1. NCBI lineage: Eukaryota > Metazoa > Chordata > Aves > Anseriformes > Anatidae > Anser > Anser brachyrhynchus. Next base: position 28,871,743 of record NC_137694.1, on the reverse strand, counting down.
CCCTTCCTTTCCCTTCCCCAAAATAACAAGATTTCCCAGATTTTCTTTTATGTTCATTGTTTTCTGTGCATAACATATGTTGCTTCTTGGGATCCCTCAAAGTAAGACAGATTTTGCAATTTATTCAAATTATTTCATTAATGTTACATGGTTTCATAATATTTTCTTTTTCACTAATATTAAAAATATTAGAAGAATATATACAGAAAAAAAAAAAAAAACATTTTTTATGCTAAGAAAGCATCCATAAAGAAATAAGTTTTCTCTGGACACATTAAAGTGTCATTGCATATATAGAACACATTCATACAAACATTAGTCTTGTAGTGCAATAAAAATGAATAAGTGCTATAACAAAATGAAATTATCAGCACCTGACCACATCTGTGAAATATTTCAAATACAAAAGTCTGTGATATGTTTGTTTCATTAAACTTGGAGCACAAAATAAAAATATTTGCTTATGCATTTTCCTGATTAGGTTTTTTATCTCTTTACAAAGAGAACATCAGTGCATGTGAACAAAGATCCACTCGGTAGGGCACATAGCTCAGAGCATTCTGTCCCATTTTCAGTGACCTGGAAAGCACAAAGGTTGTTGTGCTGAAAAAATAAAAAATAAAATTAAAGAAGAAAAATAAGAAGAAAAGAGAATAAAAAAAAAAAAAGAGAGAGAGGAAAGTCTTACTAGGATAGTTGTAGACAAATAGTACTTTCATTATTAACACAAATTTGAAATCTATTTGTTTCCTGGGAAAAAGTGATTATCAGGGAAATAGAAGCATGGTGCTCTATCTCACCATTGTTTCATTTGGGAAATGTTGAGAAACAACGATAATGAATTTGAAAAGCAACATCTCTGTTACTGTCATAACAAAATACTAATAAATGAAAGACAAAAAGGCCATGCACTGAAGAAAATGATGCCTCTCATAGGAGAACTCTTATCATGTAGGACACCACTGGCTAAAGCACTATTTTACTGCACAGTCTTTCTTTGTGGAACATTACACAACATAATGAGACATTATTCTGGTTATATAAAATCAATTGGAATAAATTTCAGAATTATCACACAGTGATTACAATTCAACACAGCCACATTGAAATAATGAAGACAATAGGGCTTCTTTCCACTGCTGTATTTATGACCTTTTCCATAGACACCCTGTTGCTAAAGGATGCATGTTACTGCTTCTTTTTCTCTCCTGAAAAATGACCATGTAACTCACCTGTCAAGCATTTAGCCTTTAGGGCAACACATAGGCACACAAGGGGATGAGCATAGAAGGTATTTATGGTATGAATGTGAGGGGAATTTTGGTAGTGAGAATGTTGGGTAAGGTAGAGATAGTACTCCAGATGATGAGAAAGATCACTAAGCAGGTACTGTATAGATGTGACAAAACCTTTGTTAACAGCAGTAGTGATTCAGGTGGATTTTCCACACACCACACAAGGTAGCAGGCAAACTTATTGGAGCTCTCAAATTATCTGTGGGACCAGAGCATGAGTGCAGGATATGCAAGTGTGATTAGTCAAATAGAAAAGGAAGAGCTGTTTATTAAGTAAAAGATTTCTCTGACTTAGGGCCATGACAATTATTTGTTTCTATCTGTTTTAAATGATATGTCTTGTTGGTGACCAATGGAGAATTCTGATGAGGCACTGACAGCACCACCTCAGCTTAAGATGTTTTGCAGTGGAATGAGTGTAAATGAAGAGGTAAATTTCCAAAAAGGTGAGACTTACTTTGAGGATATGATTTTCCTACAAAATTTGAATGTGTAGTTCAATTATGCATAGAAATTTGAATAGTTCTACTGCTAACTACCAGATGGCTAAAGGCTAAGTCATCTAGCTGGAGACATATGCAAACCTAGCACACATTTCAAAACATAAAGAAGATTTTTTTTTCTGTAAACTGGGAAAGATGGCCTTAACTTTGCTAAAAATATCCACCAGTCACTACCAGATTCACTGTAAGTTATTCTTAAAATGCTAAATCCAAATGTCTGTAGAAAGCCATATCTCTTTCTCCTCATATTATAGTCAATCTTTGGATATTATAGCACAGAAAAAAATCTGGTTGACATTGGGATACTGTGTCTTCCACCTTTGTTTTAATGTTATATAGAGTTGAGAGCTGGTCACTCTTGCTAAAACTGCTGGCATTACAAGTAGGTAAAAATAAACAGTAAGATTGAAGCAGAGGAAGAAATTAGTACAATGAAACAGAGCTTAAAAGGATTATGGTATTTTGTTATATATAAATCTGCAATTAACCATGTTTGTTTTTAAAATTCATGAAATATATTACAGCATGATGAATGTCTACTTTTCTAATTCCTCACATGAAGATTATTTATAAATAGATTCAAATTTGCTTTTAAAATTATTAGAGACTATTTTTGTTTTTTAACTGGAAAATAGATGGCAAATCTAACATTCAGAAATAAAATTTACTTAAAATCTGTAAAACCTCAGAACTATACAACCGAAGACTAAATAACTATCGCTGATATAAGAGACTGTCCTATTCAGAGCAGTCCCATAAAAATCTAGACACAACCATACCACATCAACTACCTCCTCAATGAAGCAAAAAGCATTTTAATGTGGTTTAAAATCATTAGAAAATAAATACATTTGTTTGAAAATGGAACTACAATGGTGACACCTAATATGTAAAAAGGCTACCCAAAACAATACCAAACAGAACTTAAAAATATTTTACTAATATACCATGAAATGCTATGGAAAAATAAAAAAGGAAGCAGTAAAATAAAACTTAAGTTTTTGATTTGCTGAATGAAGAAGTGTGATCAGAGAAAGAGTATACTCTTTGATTAGTAGATTGTGTAAAAACATCGAAGCTATGAATAAGAATTTTCCAAGTGCCCTGTGTACTAAAACCATGTAATGAGAGTAACCATACTGAAGCTAGATACATAAACCTTAATGCTAATATCCATATTGTCATTTTAAAATACAATAAGATATTATTATTGCCAAAGACATTTGCAGTCTTAAATCACACACATAAGACTGCAATAGTAAGAGTATCATAGTTAAATGTAAGATCATAGAATCATAGAATCATTAAGGTTGGAAGAGACCTCCATCTTTTCCAACCATCTGGTCCAACCATCCCTCTAACAATAATATCACCCAGAAACCATGTCCCTAGGCACCAAGTCCAACCTTTCCTTGAACACCCCCAGGGACTGTGACTCCACCACCTCCCTGGGTAACCCATTCCAATGCCTGACTACTCTTTCTGGGAAGAATTGTCTCCTAATTTCTAACCTAAACTCCCTTGGTGCAACTTGAGGCCATACTCTCTAGTTCTATTGCTAGTTATCTGTGAGAAGAGGCTGACCCCCAACTCCCTACAACTTCCTTTCAGGTAGTTGTAGAAAGCAATGATGTCTCCCCTGAGCCTCCTCTTCTCCAGACTAAACAACCCCAGTGTCCTCAGCCGCTCCTCACAGGACTTGTGTTCCAGGCCCTTCGCCAGCTTTGTAGCCCTTCTCTATACATGTTCCAGGGCCTCGGTGTCCTTCTTGTAGTGAGGGGCCCAAAGCTGAACACAGTATTCGAGGTGTGGCTTCACCAGAGCAGAATACAAGGGGACGATCACCTCCCTGGTCCTGCTGGCCACACTATTCCTGATACAAGCCAGGATGCTGTTGGCCTTCTTGGCCACCTGGGCACACTGCTGGCTCATGTTCAGGCGAGTGTCAACCAACACCCCCAGATCCTTTTCTCTGCACAGCTTTCCAGCCACTCTGCCCCAAGCCTGTAGCATTGCATGGGGTTGTTATGAACAAAGCGCACCCAGCACTTAGCCATGTTGATCATCATCCCATTGGCCTCTGTCCATCGATCCAACCTGTCCAGGTCCCTCTGCTGGGCCTTCTGACCCTCCAGTAGATCAACACTTCCCCCCAGCTTGGTGTCATCTGCAAGCTTTCTGAAGGTGCACTCAATTCCCTCGTCCAAATCATCAATTAAGATATTGAAGAGGACGGGCCCCAACACTGACCCCTGGGGAATACCACTGGTGACTGGTCGCCAGCTGGATTTCACTCCGTTTACCACCACTCTCTGGGCCCAGCCATCCATCCAGCTTTTATCCCAGCAAAGAACGTACCTGTCCAAGCCATAGGCTTCCAGCTTCTCCAGGAGAATACTTTGGGAGACCATGTCAAAGGCTTTGATGAAGTCTCTGTAGACTATGTCAACAGCCTTTCTCTTATCCACCAGGTGGGTCAGTCGGTCATAGAAGGAGATGAGGTTGGTCAGGCAGGACTTGCCTTTCATGAACCCATGCTGACTGGGCCTAATCCCCTGGCTGTCCCACACATACTGTGTGATTACATTCAAGATGACCTGTTTCATCACCTTTCCTGGCACCAAGGTCAGGCTGACAGGCCTGTAGTTCCTTATGAACTTTCTCATAGATGGGCATCACATTAGCAAGTCTCCAGTCATCTGGGACTTCTCTGGATGACCATGACCGCTGATAGATGATGGAAAGCGGCCAAGCAATCACATCCGCCAACTCCCTCAGCACCCTCGAGTGAATTGCATCTGGCCCCATGGACTTGTCAGGTGGAGCAGCAGATCTCTAACTGTTTTCACCTGAACTGGGGGGGGTTTCTTCTGCTCCCTGTCCCAGACTTGCAGGTCAGGAGGCTGAATACCCTGAAGATAAGTGGTCTGGCTAGTAAAGACAGATGTAAAAAAGACATTAAGAGCCTCAACCTTTTCCTGACATGACAGTAGTCATGTTTCTCCCTGCATCCAGTAAAGTATGGAGATTCTCCTTGGCCTTCCTCTTGCCGTTAATATATTTATAAAAACATTTTTTGTTATCCTTAACCATAGAGGTCAAGTTGAGCTTGTGCAGGGCTTTAGCCTTCCTGATTTTTATTCTGTATATGCTGGCAACTTCCTTGTACTCTTTTTGAGTTGCCTGTTCCTTCTTCCACTGGACTTAAATGCTCTTTTTCTCCCAGACGCTCAGCAAAAGTTCCCTGTTCATCCATGCCAGTCTTCTTAAGCCTGCAAGACTTCCTTCTTGAGGAGTGTCCACCCTTCCTTCACCCTCCGCCCTTCAGGACTGACTCCCAAGGGATCCTCCCTAACAGTGTACCTCCCTCTCTCCTTCCCTCCCTCCCTCCCTCCCTTCCTTCCTTCCTTCCTTCCTTCCTTCCTTCCTTCCTTCCTTCTTCCGCCTTCTAACTCCTTTTATATTATTATTATTATTTCCACTTAATTTCTGCTTCTAGAGGGAACAATAATACCCCCAAGTCTCCATGGTTTGATAACATCAAGTCTGCTGTTATAGTTCTGGAGAAAAGCCAAGATCCATCAGAAAATGCACTGAGTACATATCACATAGACTACAGTTCTGTGCTCTGGTCTGTTACTACTGAGCTTGTGACGTTTGATAAATCGTTGAGCTTTTTTGTCTTCTTACTCTTCATTTACCTTTATACAGGCACAGCTTGTGGAAGGTAAAGTTTTTGTTTATTTGTTTATTTGCTTGTTTGTTTCTAAAATCTGTTTCACTGACTAGGTATAGACAGGAAATATGTGATGCTCATTGGTGAACTGCTCTATAGCTGGCCACTGCTGTTTCACATTTACAAATGGTTGGTCAGTTAGCTGTTGGACTGAACAGTGACAGCAGAAACCCCTTGCCGAGTACTCACATGGACAGTGCTAGCTCTTGTTTTAGCTACCTGCACCTACTTTTCAGCTTTTCATGCTAAAGCTTTTCAGCTTTTCAGCTTTTCATGACACTCTCCACCATTAGTGGGCACCCTGATGGTGCCACAGGGCTGTTAACAGATAGTTGGTTGCAGTCATATCAGGGTCCTGAGTTTTGAGAGCAGTCTTCCTGTATGTGTTTACGTGGATGGGGGATGTTCTTGGAAGGATCTCTCATGCGAGCTGTCCCAACTGTGTTGGCAGAGGTAGAGACACACCAGAGGCGCTTGTAAAGATCAATGTCCTTTGAAGTATATTTCTCTGTCATGCCAATCGGGCAGCTCTCAACATAGCCTGGAGTCACCTCATGAGCAAGGCAGAATGAATAGTGAAGTAGTTTGGCCTGAAGGATCCTGTCAAAGATGATCTAGAAAACTGTGGAAAGCTGCGAAGTTTGCTGTGAGTGAGTAAATAGCTCCTTAAACTGTCAGTGTTGTTAACGTTGTGTGATCAGTTAGGAAAGGCGGTACTGTGAGTACCTGAAGTCAGCTACACATTGCACGGCGCTTCAGTGAGGTCATTACGGTGCAAGTTGATCTGAACTATTTTGTATAGCCAGTACAATAGGTGTGTAAATTTTTAACTTGAGAAGTATGTTGATATTTGTCATAAAAAAGGCAACACAAATATATATGATCTCTGTTTCCCATTCTTTTTCTAGACCTTTCTCTCCTTAGTTTTTTTTTATTTTGTCCTCCTTTTTCACATTCTTTGTATCCTTTCTTCTGTTTTTCTCATCTTCCTTTCTCTCCATCTGGTCTTTGCAAGATGTTGAAACAAATCTTAATATGTGCTAAAGAGTATTCCTAAGTACATTTAAAATTTACATAAGGAGGAGCAGAAAGAAACAGTGAGCTGAGGAGAAGAAAGAGCATAGCTCAGAGTTGCTACCAGGTTTAGCTCATTTCCATAGTCAGCTGTGGTAAGTCCTATGCCATTTACAGTGGCAGAAAGGAAAGAAGGGAGAAATGCAGATGGACTTCTTTTTCTTGTTCTTCTTTTTTTTTTTAATATATATATTTATATAAATATTAATATATATATAAAGTGTATATATATATATAATTTTAATATATATATATAAAGTAATTTTGAAATTCCTCAGAACATCTTTTTTTTTTTTTTTTTGGCTCCCAGCACAGCTGCTTAGTCACTGTGATATTTTTGAAAACACAATTATCACATCTACCTGAAAATCCATTTCTAAATTAAGAAAAAATAAATGGCATTGTTTTTACATGAATTAACTTGAGAGCAGAACCATAGCTGTCATGTTCATTACATGCAGCTCTACTATTTTGACTCCCTGAAAATTCACAGCACAAGAGTCTCAATTCCTTGTACCAAGAGATGAGGCTCTATCAGGATGTGGGTCTGCTGCAGCCAGTATTGGAAGATGAAGAATCTGAGGAAAGCAAGAGAAGCCTGGTGTACAGCAGTATGTTGCAGTGCTTGAGTTCATCATGGGGCTTACAGATTTTGCACTAGATGAGTATGGACTTCTTGGGCACAACAGAAGGAGCCACCCTTGCAGCCCAGCCTGGAAGAGGCAGGGGTACCATGGACATCATACAGAAAGTGTTCTCCAGGGTCCAGTGGCACCAAGAGAGGGAGAGTCATTGCTCAGTGGAAAGGAAAGAACAATATTGATGACATGAAAACCACTGCTGCCCTATTTTGTGCTCCATTCCTTCATCTCCTAAATGAAGATGACAACTCTCTGGAGGGCTGTGAGGGGAAATCCTTTAGTGATTAAAAGCTGCTCAGACACTGTACTAGTGAAGGCCATATAAACTGATATAGACAAACCTCCTAGTAAGAGGGAGACACTGAATTAGGGTGAATAGGGGAGTGTGCCAAACTTTAACCCTTCCTCAAGACTGTAGTTTCCCCCCACATGAGGATTTTCCCTGAAATGTCTTTGTTCCTTTCTTTTTCCTCTTGTGGTGTAACAACATCTCTTCCTGCTTCTAATCCCTGAACACCAAGATACTATCTACTTCCTAGTGAAAGGGCAGAACAATAAGGCCCTTTTTAAAAGCTCAAATCAAGCTATAAATTATATGTTAGTTTCCTTTTTCCCTGAATTACTGGTGGAAATGTCTGTGGTGATTTTTTTACTGAAAGGAATGCTTTGAAAATACATATCAACCAAGACAGATCCAGATACAAATTCCAACCCTTATCTCCTCCATCTCCTGTGTGTTTGACTGGCAAGCTACTGAGTGAGGCTTCCAAGCCCACAGAGCCCAGCCGTGAGGGACAGTGCCACTGCACAAGCAGCAGCTGTTGGCTGCCAGCTGGGAAGCCAGCAGTTAGATACGGCAACAAGTGGAGCTCCCAGTGATCTTGGCTTCCAGCTCTGTCACATAAGCCTCCATCCTAGGTGCGCCTTGTCTTTGCTCAAAGGTGGATATCCTTGAACTGCAGCACTGAGCAGGATTCCCATCAAGCCGGCAGGAATTCACACAAGTTTGGGATAGAAATGTGTCTGACGGGCCAAATTCTTTCAAATGGCTGCCTGTGTTTTGGCTGGATTTGCTGAATTAGAACCCTCTTCAAAAAACATTTTAGTCTCAACAAATCAGAATTTGTTGGAAAAGCAGCTTTATCCAAAGAGGTGTCTGTCACTGAAATCCATATTCAGAAATATTCTGCTTTGTGGATAGGAAGGGATTCTCCTGTCCCCACAGGCTGTTCTAAGAAGAACCGGAGAGAAGGTGTGCCAAAATGTGGGAAGGCTTTAAATCTCTTCTCATCCTTTCACACTGGGATCCTTTCTAGCCCTGGATATGTATAAGGATACATATCTGCATTTATACTTATCTATTTAAATTGCTGTCGTTGTATAATGTCTGAATTCTTAGTAATTTATGGATTTTTCCTCACAGCTCTCCTGAACCTGCTACCTGTCTCACAACAACTGAAAAACAAATTGGAGTTACCTACACAAGAGCAGGTGCTGAACAGAACACAAATCTCAACACACTGCCTGTTATTGAACCATCATTTTCATATTCCTGTTTTCACAGTTTCTACCATCATGTTTTCTTCTTACAGTCTGTTTCCTGCCCTGAGAGATCAAATTAAGAATTGCCAAGAGTGGAATCTTGTGAAGATTTCCTTTCTTAAAGCTGTTTATACTTATTTTACACTAGAATGAATGGAAAAGACATGGTCAATCAAAGCTTTTCTTGAATTCTGGAAGGACAGAGTACCACTGCACATGCACTGAAGTACTTTCCTCCAAGAAATAGTGTGGTGTTCCTTTCTTTTTATTATTTATTTTATTTGGGATGAATTATGTGTTTTTTGTATTTACTTTGCTAATAATAAACTCTATATATGAATAATTCTAGATTGCTTAAAATATTTTCAACAGAGTACAATGTGTTATTCAAATTATAACAGATCCTTGACTTCCCAAAATTATTAAAGTAACATCAGTGGTATGTACCATGTATACCTTAGAAAATCTTTCATAACTTCTCTGTATTTCACTTTTTGTTAGAAAATGTGATCATGGTTCTTTTTTTCTTTGCTATCTGGGGAATGGTGCCCTGTAATATTCTTACACATGCAGCCATTATAATAGAAAGAGCTTTGACTTTTTAAGTAGTGTATAGAAAAGCTGGGAAAATGTTTTCAAAAAGCCCATATGCATGAAAAATATGGCTTCAACTATAGCTTTGATACATTTTCATGGAAAGAAATATGGTGCTTCTCAAAGGGTTCCAGTTATCTGCCCTGCTTCAAGTGCAGCTGAAGGATCTCACATGTAGCTTCTTCTTAATTAAAAAGCTGGTGAAGATTTCTATATTTCTACTTACATAGATGCCAAACCAGTCATTTCTAGGTTGCTTATATCAGAGCTGACATGACAGAATGGAGCAATTCAGTCTAGGTAATGTGAACTCCTCGTTTGATTAATGTTAGGCATATAGAAGAGATACAGTCTTTTAAAACAGAAATCTTGTACACTTACCATGTTTTAACACATCTCTGTATGCATATCACTGTAGTTAGAGTCTTGTCAAGGAAGAAAGAGTGAAATTCCTAAGCAAGCTGAAACTGAAAATACATTTTGACACCTGATGCTCTCCAAACTTAACTGATGTCATCCAAACTTAACAAGGAACCACACTGGTTCTCCCTTGCACTTCTTTAACAAATATGAACCTTATGTTTTTGACTGAAGCAAATATTCCATCCCATCAGATGACTTTTAACCTCTAGTTACCCATTAAATTGGCCAAAACTTCCACATTCAGTTAGCCACTTTCGTGGCTCAAGTGTTTTTTTTTTGTTTGTTTGTTTGTTTGTTTTTCCTTTTCCACCAGCACTTCCATGGTCTTGTCCAGATACTTCCCTCAACTTATTTTCTGAAGGCTTTCTTACCTTCAGAAGGGATAGTGGTTGCAATTATTGAAAATGGGAAATGTATCTGACTGTCAGGAACATATGGATGGCAGCTGAATGAAGCATGTTTTTCTCTTTCAATGGATTCGTGTGTATTTTGAAGAGCACTACAAAAAGTACCAGGCCTTTGAGACCTTGGAAAGAAAGAAGAGCTACGCTGTGGTGGTTTTACTCAGCTGGGCAGTTGAGCTCTGCCGCAACTGCTCTCTCAATCCTCCTCCTCAAAGGGAAAGAGGGAGAAAATACAATGGAAAGGGCTCAAGGGTTGAGATAAGAACAGGGAAATCACTCAACAATTATTGTCACAGGCAAATCAGACTCAACATAGGGAGATTAGAGGAATTTATTGCCTACTACTAACAAGCTAGAGCAGTGAGAACTAAAAGCAAAACAAAATCTCTTCTCCCCATCCACCCTCCTCTACCTCCTCCCCCTGAGCAGTGCAGGGGAACGGGGAATGGGGGCTGCAGTCAGACCCTAACACTTCATCTCTGCCACTCCTTCACAGTCACTCTCTGCCCCTGCTCCACGTGGGGTCCCATCCACCTGCTCCAGCGGGGGCTCCTCCACGGGCTGCAGCGTGGAGATCTGCTCCGTGTGGGACCCATGGGCTGCAGGGGGACAGCCTGCTCCACCAGGGGCCTCTCCACAGGCCGCAGGGGAACTGCTGCTGCGTGCCTGGAGCACCTCCTGCCCTCCTGCTGCACTGACCTCGGGGTCTGTATGGCTGTTTCTTATCCCTCTCTCCCAGCTGCTGTTGCACAGCAGGTGTTTTGTTGTTGTTGTTGTTTATTTGTTTGTTTTCCCTTTCTTCAATCTGCTCTCACAAAGGCACAAACAACATCTCTTATTGGCTCAGTTCTGGGAAGCAGCAGGTCCCTTTGGAGCAGCTGAAACTGGCCCTTATCTAACATGGGGCGGCTTCCGGATTCTTCTCATAGATGTCACCCTTGTAGCCTCCCGCTACCAAAACCTTGCCACGTAAACCCAATACATACTCATCATCTCCCTTTTCATTTTCCCATTGGCTGCCCCGCCTTTGGTTGCTGGAACACCACCATGTTGTCTTCACTTTCAAGAGTCATCTCAGCTTGTCTACCTTAATAACTCTTCCTGTGAATTCAGTCTCAAACTGTCACTTATGACAAAATCAATCTTAAACTTTTTAAGATCTTGCTGACCCCTGAGGCAATCCCAGTAAATACCTCAAAGCAACTCTATTCATTCCCTTAGAACATCTCCCAAAGCTCTTGTTTTCCAAGATAACCGTGATAAACTAGAAGTTTGTTGAGTAGCAATATGCTCCTTCCTCCTTAGCCTGTCTGGAAGTGCTGCTGTAAAAAGCCTAACAAAATGTGGTAGTGAGTGCACATGGCATTGTGGGCACCAGGACAGCTCTATTACAAAGGCAGACACATGAGACACAGTTCAGTTGCCTAAATAATCTAGTGACATTTGTAATGCTGAAAAGTATCTGAGGTGTAACTGTAGGGCTGGCATGTATAATGTGAGAAGTAAAAAAGAAGTAAAAGTAAAAGCAGTGAAACAGAGGTAAAAGAAGTTAAAAAAAAAAAAGTAAAAAAAAGGAGTAAAACCAAAAGTATCTCAAGCAGAAGATAGATAAGGCAACTGAATTGATTCTCCAGTGAAAACAGACTAGTGTTGCTTATCTCCCCATTCCTCTTTCCCATCCTAGTTTAACCAGGGGTCTCTACGTACCTGCCTACTGATGATGCCACTATATGGCTTGTGCTTAATATATGGGCTGCACGTGTCTTGTGCAGCTCATGAAATAGGTTTACAAAAAAGCTGAGAGTTTATTATGTGTAATATTCTTTTGGGGTTCCTACTGCAATTATTTCTATTTGCTTAATCTACAGTGCTTATATATTCAGTCTAGCAACATAGCTAGCTGGCAGGCTATGCATCAGTTTATGCAGCTCAGCTAAATGTGATATTTTGATAGCTTTATTTAATTAGAATCAGAGTCTCTGACAATAATGTGGCTTGAAAGGAAGCTCCAGAGGCAGGTGTAGCTACTGCAGCTTGCAGAGCCTTCTCCATTTATTTATTTATTTTTCCTTCTCCAAGGATGGAGGTCCCCCAGCTTTCTGGGTGACCCCCTCCATTGTTTGAACATTTACATGGCAAATAATTTGTTCCATGTATCAAACAAGATTTTCCTACATTACATCTTGTGTCTGTTGCCTCTCATCCTTCCCTGTGAACCTTTGAGGAGATTTTAGCCTCTCCTTTGCACTCTCATACTAAGTAGGTTTAGATAAGAACTCCTCAAGCCTTCTCCTCTCCATGCTGAAATAACATGAATCTCATAACCTCTTCTCATATATCATGTGCTTCATTCCCTTTACATCTTGGCAAGCCTCCCCTGGATTTGCTCCAGTGTGTACATGTCATTGCTGGCATGGGATTCGGGGTGGGGAATGAACATAAGACCGTAAGACATGGTCTCACAAGTGCCAGACAGAGAGAGTGAAATAATCATTTCACTTGATCTGATGGTTACACTCACGTTAGCACATCCCAGGCCTGCCTTGCTGTGGAAACACACCACTGGATAATGTTCAATTTGCTGGTCACTAGGTCTCCCCAGGTTTGTTTGTGGGTTTGTTGTTTTGTTTTGTTTTGCTTTGTTTTTGTAGAATTATAGAATGGCTTGGGTTGGAAGGGACCTTAAAGATCATCTAACTCCAAACCCCCCTGCCACAGACAGGGATGCCACCCACCAGATCAGGTTGGTCAAGGCCCTGTCCAAACTGGCCTTGAACACCTCCAGGGATAGGGCATCCACAACTTCTCTTGGCAACCTGTTCCAGTGCCTCACTATCCTTACAGTGAAGAATTTCCTCCCAATGTCTAGTCTAAATCTATCTTCTTTTAGTTTAAGACTAAAACATTTTGTTTTGTCTTGTTTTGTTTTGTTTTGTCAAAGCTGCTTCCTGGCCAGTTAGCCCCAATCGGTACAGCTGTATGGGGTTATTCCATCCTGGGTGCAGAACTTTTTTGTTTAGAATTATAGAATCATTTAGATTAGAAAAGACCTCTAAGATCATCAAGTCCAACCATTAATCTATCGCTGCCAAGTCTACTGCTAAAACATGTCACTAAACCATGTGGTGCTCCATGTCTCCATGTCTTTAGAATACGTTCAGGGATGCTGACCCAATTACCTCCCTAGGCAGCCTGTTCCAATGCCCACAACTCTTTCAATGAATAATTTTTTCCTAATATCCAACCAAAACCTCCCCTGCCACAACTTGAGGCCAGCTCAGATCTAGCAGCTGTCACATCTGTGTGTATACTTTGAATCTGGTGCTAACAGTAAGTGATTTCAAAACCCTTCATCCATGCCCTGCTTGGAAACTAAACATCATTCCTGCTTGGAAACTAAATTCAAGACAGCCTGCTTATAAAGTCTGTGGTTCCTAGGGAGATCCCAAAATCACTGACATTCATTCTTCTTCTTAGATCAATGGAAAAAAAAATCTTATAAACATTAAATATTAATAAATAAATGAAACAAGACTTCAAATTTTGTCAATATCAGTCCTTTCTTCCTACTTTGGAACTACATTTCTTCATATGATGTGAGGTCCCTCACCGCCCCTTCAGTTAGGAAATCCAAACAATATCTGATTGTAGCAGTACATAGATATACACCAAAGTGAAATCGTGCAAGCTTTGTAAAACACTAGTTGATTATCTCAGATAATCAGTAAAAACATTTTCCAGCTTGATGAGTACATTGATGAGATTACGTCAGAATAAATGTTTTCATTAGCTGACCAATGGGAAGAAACACTTTTAGGAAGGCATATGGTCTATGTTTCATTCATCTTTCCAACCTCTTTCACCCTAGTCTCTTGTAAGTTTTTAGCTGAAAAGTAAGGCAGCCAGGAAAAAAGATGATCATAACAAACACATTTATAAAAGCACACTTATACAGAAAGAACTGAAACTGCAAATTGCAGTCATTTGCACACAGAATTTAATATAAATTTGATAACAGATGTTGACAAATTTAATTGTACACAACATCACAAACCTATTCTTGCCTCTTCAGTTATGAGGCATTTGGTTACAGCCAAGACACTTGTAATCCTGTTTAAAATAGGAGAACGTTACAGTGTATTTGGATGCAAACTAGAGGATTTTCCATAGAAAGGAATCAGCACAAATTTTTTATGCTGTATCTCCACCTGTAATTTATAATAAGGAACAACACACACACAAAAAAACTCTTCAAGGGGCTACTACAAAAACATGATCCAAATTTTGATGAAGTCACCAGAAGTTTTGCTCCATAGCCCTATGGGACCAACACATGGGGAAGTGACAAGATAGCAATAGAAAACACTGGGAATAGTTGTCTTCTCATTGAGAAGCATTAATAAAGCTAGTAAGACTATTTTCTGTGTTGTTTGCCTCCATTATTATTATTCATTTGTAACTAATTCTTAGAAAGTTATGATTGTGTTTCTTTATCGTTTGTCCTAGATTTTAGAAGACAAAACCTGCAAGCAGGATAAGATAGGGCTGTGAAGTGCAAACTTGTGATTTGTGTGATAGAACTTCAGGCTGAAAAGACAAACGCAAAACATTTTCACAATGCTTTTCTTTAAAAAAATATATACACAAAAATGTCCTTTTTAAAAAAATCTAGACATAAAAGCAGGCAATGATGTTAACATAGGTTGCATTCAGTAAAAAGTATTTTCTTTGTTAAAGGATCGTGTAATTTCACTCCAAATTTGCTGTTAGTCTTGTTCCTCAAGTAATCAGTGCTGTAGATCAGCCTCCTCTCTCCAGTGTAACTCCAGTTATGCCTTTTTCCAAAATACTGAACTTAGTTAAAGCTCAGTTAAAGTATATTTTTAAAGCCCACAATTTAGTTTTAAACTAAATGAGTAGAAATTCTGATTGAAAGCAGAAGAATGGGAACAGGTTTTGAACAGATGTTGGCAATTTTTTGTTTTAATTGAGGCAAAGGATTCTGAAGTTCAGATGGCATGAATTAAAGCACTCATTCTGGGGAAAAATGACATGATTTAGAAACTAATGCAGAAAAATAGACAGAAACATTTTGACAGTCTGTTTAAATTTTTATCTGGTTGGGGAGCGATGATGAATGGGAAAGAGGTGAAGGGGAGGAGGAAGAAGGGAAGAGAATCAAGGAGATTTGATAGTTTGTCTTTAAGCAGTCTGTATTTTAAAGCATTTAGAACAGAGTTTTAAAGCTTCAAAAATCAGGCCTTTTTTCTTTTTTTCTTTTTTTAGTATTTTACACTTTGATTAAAGAAGATTTACTCAACCAGAGTATCCCCTTGATGCAGCAAACTGAAAATTATTTCCACTACCCAAGCTCCAGTGAAAGTTAAGAAACACAGAACCAAGATTCTTCAGACCTGTCACTTTCAAAAAATTCTCATTTAACTGATTTCGATACTGCACAGAGAATCTGGGAGAGCTGGACTGGGAGACATTTGAGAGCTAGTTATAATTTCATGATCTTATGGACTACATTATGCTGGCCTAGCAAATCACAAATTACTACAGCTTTTGTCCCAACTTCTAGCAGAGCAGATGAAATCTGTAAATCCTTGTTTGGGTCAAAAATGATGTGACAACTTTCCATAGAATAATATTCTTTCAGCAACACTGGAGACAAGAGGTAGGTCAACCATGCTGAAAGGACTCTACTATTTCAATTCGTAAGTTTATGACCAAGGAGCTGCAGCGGTGTTCTTACATCTCATTTTATGTTTTGAGCAGCCTCTGCAGAATGGTGCAACATTTCCAAACACATATTTGACAGGCTACCCAAGAGAAAATATGCTATAGTCACAAACTACTGACACTGACTCAGACACTTAAATGAGTCAAGAAGCTGAGCACCGATAGCTCAGCCTAAGTCAGGCCGACGAAGAGTATGTCTAAAGCACTGTCTCTGTCTCTTAGACATACATATTGTCTGTGGAGTTCTGAAAAACAGTTCTGTAGAGCTTGAAACCACTTCAAGCACACAGGCAATTATCATTACTTTGTGTAGAAATAAGTAACTTAAGGTAGAAAAAAAAAATGAAACAGATGAGGTAATATTATTTTCCATCAGTTATGACTCAGTCACCAGAAATGTGAGAGAGATTTTTAGGATGACTTTAGGCTACAGAATAATAAGCAGAAGTAGCTATTTTGAAAACGGAGAATGAAATCAGAAGATCCACTGGCTGCTTTAGTCGTTACCTGTACTGCTCTCTTTTTTTTTTTTAATTTTATTTTTTTACCTGTATCGTCAACAGCATCACCCAATTCACAAAATGTTTTATGTTGGAAGGGACCTTTTGAGATCACCTTATCCAAACCCCATAACATACTCATGATTTTCTTGAATACCTGCAGATCAAGCCCCCGTACTGCACAGAACTGCAGTGCCATTACTTACTGACTGGCTGTGACATTTAGCAAGATTTTGGAATCTGTCCCAAACAGACCTGAAAACAAAAGCAATAAACTTAATGAAGTAGGTATTTCCATGAGAAGCTTCTGGTCTCCTGCTGACCAAGCGTTTCAGGTAATACTCATCTATGCATTTCCCCATAGGTTGTTCTCATGATTAGCCTGTCTTAATGGACCATAATTGGATTTTTGAACATTACAGATTTTCCATTACCACCTTTCAATCAATCTTTTCAGAAATGTCTCATTTAGAAGGGGCAAAGGAAACTGCAGACATTTTATCAATCATTAACCATAGATACTTTCATTTTAGAATTCATGTCAACTCTTGACATTTCTTTGGTTAATATGAATAAAAACTGGGACTTATAATATAACTTTTATCTGGGGATATTCCTATCACTTGTTAAGAGCAGTTCATTTATAACTGTTATAACCCCTGAGTATTTTTCCTCTGTTTTATAAATAAGGTAAATAAGTCACAGCTAAGGGACTGAAGCAGGGCTCTAAGTGTCTTTGATGATAACAAAAAGTCCATTCATTTCAGTGGGAGCAAACTTACCCCAAGTGACACAAAAAAATGAGGGTAAAAACAGTAGTGCAATTCCAAGAATAGGATTAAGTTCCAGATTAACACTTAAATTTAGGACCTCAGTTCATTTCTTAAACACAAGCATCTGGCACCATTTGTATTGGCAAGTATGATACAGGAACTACAGGTACATGTGCCCTCCTGGACTATTATATGGAGGCCAGGGCAGATACCATCTGCCAACTCGGTACAAATGCCTATGTCCAGGCAACCAAATTGAGCTCTGAGTGTTTACAACTAGTGTCTTTATGAGAAGGTAGATGTCTCTGCAATTAGTGATCTAGTCAACACAGTAACTGGAACCTGGAGAGCAATTCTAATCATCCTGCAATTAACATCTAGTAGCTGAATACCTCTCTGAACTTCTTTGGCTGTACAGGCTAGAGGTGCGATTATGTTTACCTAAATATAGGTGTTTAATACCATTTTACCGTCTTGTAAATTATCGATATATTTGAGGCTGAAAGTTATGATGCAGGTCCTTCAGGGGATGAATATCATTCTAGAATGAAAGCTGGAGACCAGAGAACATGCCCACAGTTCCTGTAATGTCATCAAATGCCTCTGTTTCAGTCGAATTCTACATTAAAATAACTAAAAGTAGGTGTATGCCTATGTATATCCAGGGACTAGGATCAATAGCTAACTAGTTAATTTATGTATTTTCAGATGATCCTGATGAACAGCATCACTAGGTATTTAAAGTGTGGCTGGTTATTTTTTAGAACCATGAAGAGTCATATGAAAGATACTGTGGGAAATAAATACAGTATCAAAAGACCAGAGGAAGGAAAATCTTCCATTAAAAGAAGAAGAAAAGGAGGAGCCAAGTAGTACATGTTTTCCGTATTCAGTTAGACAACTCATCATACTGGCTCTTCATAAGCACCCACAAGATAACAAGTAAATGATCATCAGCCAACATGGATTTGCCAAAAACAAAGCATGTCTAGTTAATTTAACTTCCGTCCTCATCAGGATGACAGGTCTTGTGGACAGAGAAGAAACGATAAATGTAATATATTTTTCAATTAGAAAGACATTGAAGTTCTCATAAGTCAGTCTAAATGATAAAACTATAGGACAGAAAACAGTGTACAGACTGTCATTATTAACAGCTCACTCTCAAGACAGAAGAATGAATTGAGGGTATTTTTCAGACCATTCTATTGTTCTATTAAATTTTGTCATTAAAATATTGGCTGATTGAACAATGAATTTACTTAATTTACTATTTACTTAATTTATTTAATTTGCTATTGGAGAATAGAAACTACATTCAAAATAGTCATGTTAAATCTGAGAGATGGAAAAAAAAAAAAAAAAGGACGAGATTCAGATCAGATCCACAGGATTTCCCACTACAGTTGGGAAGGAATATTCAAATAAATAACATAAATAACATATGCAGAAAAATGGCTGGGGACCACAGAACTGAACTAAAGAGGTAAGTCATGCTATTGTGAAATGGTGAAGAATATGAATAGATGTAGAAATGTGAATATATTCTCTAAAATATGTGAAATCATCTCCCTGCTTAGCTGTGCATCAGAAAGGTCTCAGCTGAAGTATCATATTCATTTTGAAATACCACCATCAAGAAAAATATGGACCAGCTGCTTGGTTTGAAGGAGAAGAATGAGAATTTCCAGAGGATTAAAAAATATTTGCCATGAAGAAGAGTTGGAAGAAGTGCATTTGGTTAGTCTGGAGAAAAGAAGATGGAGGGTAAACATTTTAAAATCAATCTTGGCATCTGTACCAGGCTGCTTGCCACAAGGAGAATACAAATGGCTTTCCAAGTCCATGGTGACTGGGAGAAACTGAGGGCTTAACTGAAGCATGGGAGTGACTATCTGGGAAAGCTTGGGAGTTCACAGTATGAG
The DNA here is from genome assembly GCF_964034855.1 of Anser brachyrhynchus. Lineage (NCBI taxonomy): Eukaryota > Metazoa > Chordata > Aves > Anseriformes > Anatidae > Anser > Anser brachyrhynchus. The sequence goes on along the minus strand of NC_137694.1, from coordinate 28,852,588 downwards.
AGGCTTTTAACTATATATTTCAAGAACCTCCTAAGTAAGTTGATAATGCTTTTAAGTTTCTTCAGGTACCTTCCAGTAGTAACATGGAAAACAAACAAATTCCAGTAGTTTCAAAAGAGAATAAGATAGACACTATTTTTGTATTGTTTCTCCATGGGTATGTAAGAAATAGAATAAATAAGTTGCATAAAAGGAAAAATCCTATGCCTAACAGAAGAATTTCTATTCATTAGGAAGGAAGGAAAAATGCAGGTCACAGGTATTAATGATCTAACATCTATTTTTCATTTAATATACAACATTTTGTATTTAAGCATTTATTCGTGTCCTTAATAACCACAAAGTAATAATTTAGTTAACGTAATAGTTTCTGTTTAGAAGCCTTTTCAATACTATTGAGATCATTATGGTAGAAGAAATTGAATAGAGCCAAAAGAACTTCAGTGCTCATGAAGGATTCAGATATGCTTTTCTTGGTTACTGTGCTTGGTCTAAAAGAAAAATAGAAACACATAAAGCAATTGGATCAGAGGTTTTCTTTAAAATAAAAGAATTCATACCATGCTATTAGAAAGTCCATTTAGCTTTTTAGAAAATATAGCTATTCCATAGGTGATTATTTTTAGTATTTCTTACAGTAGTTGAAGACAGCTTAGCTTTCTTTTCCACAGGTTCAATCCAAAGCTCTCCAAGCATTTCCTACTAGCTACCTTTCCAAAATCTGAATTCTAGTGTTTTTGATCTCTGTGTTATTATTGTTTGGTACATAACAGTAGGAATCACATATTCTAGCCAAAATAGAATAAATGTAGAAATATCTACTATGATGATGAAAAGAAGAAAGCAAAACGCATGATTCCTACACAATGAGCTTGTTGTTCTTTTACTATTATATCAGTTATCTATTTTAGCCAAATTAATAATTAATAGTATTAATTGATTGTTTACAGGCCAAAGATGACCAAACCACAAAGTATAGTAGGTACAAAATTAGGAAAAAATCCATGAAGTGCTAAAAACTCTCAAAGCCTGAAGTCTTTGAAACCAAATCAGTTCATTTCCCTCTAACACATAGCTTAAGCACTACTGAATATACAAACTGTGTGCTGCATACAGTTAATCACAAGACTGAAAATTAGCAAATTAACACACAATAAAATAATATAAAGCAGCAGCAGCAGCAAATAAAACCATCTCCACAGCAGGATACTGCAAATGTTTCAGAGAATAAAGATCATTTCAATTATAGGCCATATGTGTAATATTATCGTGCTGTGCTAGCCAGGTTGAAATTAGCTTCCCATTTTTCATCTCCTTTTCCACAACCTACACAAAACCATCAAATCCACAGGGCTTTCTACATACCACTACAGAAGTCTGTGAACTTTCCATCCAAGAAAGTCTGGATTTAAATCAGAGGCTCAATTTATGTGTAATCTTCCTTCTCCACTGTTTTTCTGTCATTCAAACAAATAAATTTTGGCCAGAAACAAATTGTGGAGAGTGGTTCTCACTTTCTATTGTGGTGGTGGGTTTTTTTGATTGCCTTGTGTTTTTTATTTATTTATTTATTTTGTGTGTATGTTTTTTGTTTTTGTTTTGATGGAGAAGCCAAAATACTTTTTTTATAAGAGTAAACTTGTCAATATGTGTGTTGTGTCTTTTATTCCCTTCTTTTTTAAATGTTTACCACAAAGCCAGGACCATGAATTCCCATGCATTGAAGCAATATGCAACAGAACCCTACAGTTTCTGAGCTTCTCCAAGATCAGTTAGAGGAGATATATTTAGTTTCCCTTAGTCTTTGTCAATTTAATCTTGCTAATTTAATTATTTTCTGCTTGTATAGATACAGATATAGATTTACAGTAGGTTTACTTTAAAATAACTTTTTATTTTCTCTGATTAAGTATATTTTAATAGCCTGGCATGCAACCTGCAAGCTTGTTTTGTTGTTGTCTTTCTTGAAGAAAGTTCTCACAGTGTTTGGAGAAAAATGAGGAAATACACCTTATGAATAGTAAAGGAAGAACACAAGAGGAAGCTGGATCACATTTGAGAGCCAGAAATATTACAGGGAAGGAGGGAGAGGGAGCTTGGCTAATTGTAGCGTATTATTCACAGTCTGAAGAAAGCAGCGTTTGTGTCCTTTGTTTGCTGAGGCAAACTAAGAGTCAACTTGGTCTGTAGAAATAACGGGGGGGAAATGGCATACTGTCATTATACTTACTTTATGATTAGTTTTTTTTACTGGCTAGCTTGCAACATCTGCCTTGTGTATGCTTACTAATTTTGAAGAGTTACTTTTTTTCTCCCTTGATTCCCTGAGAAAAACAGTAATCCATTTTGAAAATTGGAGATGGATCTGTTAAACTCAGAATAAAAATTGTACCATTTGACTAAATCTGAGCTATTCTGAATTCCAAAACACCCAAAATCATATTTCACTGATATCTTTACCAAGCTTACTAAAACTATTAATATAAATATCTTCATATAATTTTTCTGATGTCACAAAATTTCTCAGTAAACCATTTTGCAGAAATTCTGTTTTAACACTTAAACCTACATTATTTTGGACTAGATTCCTATTTTTATTCAAATTAATCTGTATTTGCAATATCACTGGCTGAAATGCATGAATATTTTTATATATGAATATATATATGCACAAATATAATTTACAAACACCAGTTAATAGGAGTATCTTTTTGCTACCGACATACTTGCTGCAAGTGATTTCCTGGCATTGATATGCAGCACATATGCTTCTTCTAAGAATAACTAAGAAACAATCTGCCTAGAAATTATCTACCCCTGGCTCCATAAAGCTCTGTTCATCTATACTACCAAAAATGACAGCTGGTTCTAGCCTATTTCAAAAAACAACAACAAAAAAACCCCACTATTTTCATTAGTGTCGCTGTCATTGTAGAGACACTTAAAAGAATGCAAATGTTATGAAAGAACCAGCTTATCATAACCATTCCTGTAATGAAACATTATAATCTTAGATAATTTTATGTAAACTACATGATGAAACTGTATAACACAACCAGTACTTATATCCATTGCTGACTTTACAAATAAGTACCTTGTACTCATCTCTCACACGCGTGCTTTGCAACAAAAATGCCACCTGCCATCTGTAACAAAATACTGTCATATATTTTTGGATCTATGGTGACAACCAGGTGTCTACTCACCATTAAATTGGTTTCCACAGTTTAGATCCACATTGTAGGTCTTGTTACATATTTGCTGCCTTATCTAAAGCACCTAATTTTCCACCAGTGAAATTCTCTTTACAAGTAAATTTCTGACACTGAAGCAGCATACACACCAATCATATCATCATTGTACCAGCCTATTTCTTGCCAAAGTGTAGTTAGATAAGGCATAAAACAAAATAGCTCATGGAGACCACAGCTCACTTTTCTTTTTTTTTTTCTTTTTTTTTTTTCTGGCTAAGCTGAAAGAAAACCCACTTAAGTATCAGTTTTCTAGTTTTGAAAGAATGATGCTAAGAAATAAATCTATTAAATTCTCCCACTTGTACCTCAAATATAGTAACATTCATTGGGCCAGGGAGACAAACTGAGAATTTGACTTAATGAAGGGTTCATATCAGATGGAGGAATCTTAGATTTGACTTCTCACTCCACCAATAATTAGTTATACAAAAGGAAACTACTTCTACAGGAACAACAAAGAGATATGTGCTTATGTATATATTGCAATTCCAAAAAGAGTTTCCAAAGAAGCAAATTCAAATCTGTTCTCCAAAGCAGGCAAATGAGACTGTGAGCATATGTTTCTGCCATCTTACATAAACACACAGATAAGCAAACATCTGGGTAAAAGGAGAAAAAAAAAAAAGGAAAAAAAAAAAGCAGGTAAAGCATTCTGACTGTGTTGGGCATGAAAAAGGATGGATACAATTTAGAGGTTATGGTGTGGGATCAGAGGATTGCCTGAAGTGCCATGTTGAGATACTTGTTCCCCTTGGCTGTCTGGTACCAGAGTATGGACTTGGCTACTCTAGGAGGTCATTGAAGACTCTGAGGTACATCCTCTAAATCTTCTGTTGCTGTATAACTTTAAATTAAGTGGGTAAAGTGATACTGCCCAGCTAAGGGAAGTACAAGGCAGTATGACAACCTTGGAAATTGAATCAACAAACTTACAGGTAACATTTAAAGAGAACAATTTTCCATAACATTTATTATCTGTTTCTCTCACCTTTTTCATAAATCTAAAAATAGATGCTGCAACAGTTTCCTGAAGAACTATATTTAGCCCCTCATTGCCTTAAATTAAGGTCTGCTGTGGTACATCACATTTTGGAAAGCCACCCGAGGAAAGTATTTTGCATAGATTCTCTAGATATGAATTATCTTGAAGCCAACAAAATGAAGGCAAATATAAATCAGAAGATCTATTTTTTTATGTGCGTGAAGAATCTGTGGATTATTAGTAGGAAGAATGTTAGCATAGAAGGTGGAATCCAATTTAAATATCTAAAAGCTGGAAATTTGCATTTAAGTCATAATCCTAGGCTCCCCTTATAGCTATGAGAATGGAACAGAGACCTTCAGAGATTGACTCCTACACTGGAAGCTCAAGGAAAGATTCACTTGTCACAATACAGGTGTCCACTGTCTCACTTTTGGCACTTCAGGTAATCAGGATACATAACACAGTGACATGGGTCTCCTACCTATCCTGCATCACATCTGCCAATAACATACAGATATATGGATCTCAAACAGCCCTTTTTGAGGGGAACTGATTCTTTGATTTTGCTGACAATGAGAAGAATTGCCTGATGAAGAGAATTATTCCTTTCTACTGATTATGAAGTAAATCTACGGTAATCTCTGATTCCAAGCTAGATGCCCTACTATTGAATGTCTAAATCAGATGAATCTCAACTTCCCAAACCTTTGGAGTGAAATAACGATATTAAATGAGCATAAAGAACTGGTACACATGTATTTTTATATATATATTATATATATATATATATGCACCACAGGAAGAAAATATTCTGATCAATAATATGGCTTTTTTATTTTACCTAAGATGTGTTTGCTATATCTTGAGAGGTCATAATCATCTTTTTTTTTTTTTCCCCAATACCTTCTACAATTATTTTAAGAACCCTAGTATGGTGTTTTGTAATGTATTCTGACATGATCTGGCTGTGGAAGTTAATGAAGGGTGGGTTATTTTAGCCTTATACTCAGTTAAAATATAGAAGACTAGGGTAGTGTTATACTTCTATTTGAAAGTCATAGAATAATATGATAGTTTATTCAACACCAGTTGCAACCAACAACTTTAGATTTATGGATTTTTCAATTTATTTCACTATATGACAAGACATACTTTTCTGTGTTAACTTTGCTTTTTTTTTTCAGTCTCAACGTTTCATGTTTTTTACCCTTGGATTGTATCTCAGCAGTAGTGGCTGCTTTAGTGAATATTTCATTGCCACTTGCATAGATATTCTGTTCATTATAGCACATTCTCACACTATAGGCAGGTCAAAGAAACATATATTATATATGCACAGATATTGAGAAATGAAGTTGTCAGCATCATTCAGTATGTCACATAAATATTTCTCTTAAGAATTATCTTCTGCTTGGTGGAGTTTTGTATTTGTATTCATAAGTATGTCTCCATTCTGATAAAAAACAAGATTATATAAATTCTGTTTTTCCTCCAGTGCCTGCAAAACATTCTAATACTGTGGTGCTCTGCAGTTTCTCTATCATGTACTTCCTTTACTGTTTTCTGATTCTCACCAATGTTTATTCCACATTTTACATTACTTTTTACTACTCAGATGCACGAACCTAGGCTTGCTACATTTTTCTGTAGTCTGCTTTTGTTCTTTCAATCTGTGCAGAATTGTAACTTTAACTAAAGTGAAATAAAAATATTTAAAATATTTACAAAAATGGTCTAAGTTCTGGATTTGTTGATTTCAGGATTGTTACCACTTTAATTCTGTTAGAGGAAACTAACATTTTAGTGTCTGTTCTGACTCCTCATTGCTAAGTGTTTAAGTCATAGTAATTGCAATAAAAATATCTCATGTTTGTCCATACAAATCTTACAACAAAGCCATGTTAGCTTAGAACAAAGACATTACTCCAATACTACAATCAGTCCTTCCAAAACTAGCTTAAAATTTTCTGCTTTTTGTTTAGATGGCCAGACAGATTGGATTTGACTTAAATAAACCTTACTGGGAGTTCTTTATCTGGTACAAACCACATTCCTAATGGCATTCTGTGGTCTCCTGTCTTATCTCAGAAGAATGAATACAATTTGGATCAATTCATTGGAATACTCCTGTATATTTATCCCTTTCAGAAAACTAAGGTATAGGAAAACCAATTGGTCAAATCCCTGCCCACATCTTATAAAAGAAAACCATCCAAAAATAAAAAGAACAAGCATGAGTACAAAGTAGTAGCTATCTTCTCATTCATCCACTACTCTTGGCAATGTTTCATATCTTCCCCACACTCCTATCCTCATTATTTTTTAATTTTCTAGATTAATTTGATCAGTAAATGAATCACAGAATCACAGAATTTTAGGGGTTGGAAGGGACCTCAAGAGGTCTTCGGGTCCAACCCAAATGAACATCTCTTAGAAAGTACATTTGGATTTGTTTGAGTTTCAGCCTTCATTGTTTAAATCAGGAAATGTGAATCTGTGTCAACAATCTTGCTTTTCTCCATGTATATTTTCTAGAGAATAAAAGATTGAGGAATAACTTTCTGACCACATTAATCAAAAATACCTTATTTTCCAATGCTGTGTATTTCAAATAAGGAGAGGGAAACAAAACCAGTTAATTTTCTCCTGTAAATGCTTTGCTATTTTTGGCTGTTTCAGAACAAGTATATGCCTCTACCAGTAAATAAAGATATAGTTCCCCATTCTTCTTGCTGTCTCTTTTCTTTCTTGTTTGCTTTCTTTCTTGCAGGGATTACTTCTTCCCAGTCTTTTGGGAACTCGGATAGACAAAAACATAATGCAGTTGAGACACCTTGTTATTGCAATGCTTCCATTCCTTGCTGGTTTTGCAGTGTGCCATTTGAGGCAAGACTAATATCTGCAGGTGCCTCACTCATGTGATTTGTTTGTATCTTTTAGAAATAGAAATAGAGCCTGGCAGTTCCTGCATCAGGAATGTTAATACAGAACTGAAGTTAAAAACCTGGTTGCATTGCTGTAGCAACAGGGCTTAGATCTTGAAGGGCCCAACAGTTCCCAAACTGTCCTGTGGCAGGATAAATACTGTTTGTAAATGAGGGTGGTTTAAACTGAAATAATCCAGAGATCATATAAAGAAAAATGAAATAATACTAAAAAGAAGTCTGACTGAGAAAAGACGGCAAACCAGATCTGGAAAGCTGTGCCGCACTAGTAGTACTTGAATCCCACCACCATACTCACCAGTCACACAATGAAGCCACACAAACATTGTGCACAGGAATGCCTTAACTTATCCAAAATAGAGTCTTCCTTTATAATAACTTTCTGTTATTATCTGTGTGATTATGTTAACCAAACTGATGCCCGTAAAGGTTCATGACACACTGTGTCAGAACAGTCTCATCAGACAAAGCTGCATTACTAGGTATATGCAAGGGGCACAGCTGAAGATCTACTAGCTACTTACATTAATATCATTACTTAGCAAATGACTGCTAGATAATCTAGGCAGCATAAAGGGCAATGCTGGAACAATTCCAGTGCAGGAGATGGATCTATTTTTGTTTGGCTACTACTGTAGTTTCTTAGAATGGTGTTTGCCTGAAGCATGGTTAAATGCTTCCTCTGAGAACAACGAATTATGCCTCTAATAGGTAAATCTGGCAGTATAATTTTTAGACCCTCAGAGTGAAATACTCACTTGTGTGCACAGGCACTTGGCTTTCTTTACAGAAGGAGAATAAGGCACCTTTGAAAAGGATGTAAACAGCAGGGAGTTCCTAAAGCATTGCACATTATTTGTAGCAGAGTGCTTGAAAACCCATTTCTCTCCAGAGTCTAAGTTCTCTGGAGAGAACCAAGGCTGAAGGAAGCTGGATTTGGAAGTTAGTAGACAAAAATATGTTATTTTTCAGAAATGCATTCAAAATCCTGCTCTTTCAAAAAGTCTAAGCAGGCTGAAACTTTTGTTGAAGGGGGTGGCATGCACCATTTATGATAACCTTGTGCTTGGACCTAGAAAGGTGGGTTTGATTTCCCTTTATTTTCTTCTGAAATACTGCCTTAGCCAACAGGGGTTCTCAGATATTCAAAAGAAGAGGCATGTAATTCTAGCATTAGAAAGGTTAATGTATAAACAGCCCTCCACAAACTGCTCTAGACAGAAAGGCCTCTTGGAATGCCAGGACATCACTGTGGTTTTGAGTGTCTGGCCTCACCCAATATCAGATAAAGAGAACTCATCTGCTTGAAAATATTGATCAAACTTAATTTCATCACATGGCTTTTATGTTGGGATATTAAAATTGCACCCAAAAAACTCAGGTTTACCTCAATATTACACACCACATGGAAAAAGTCATGGGGTAGAAAAAGCTGAGCAAAACCTCCTTGCTCAGTAATGATTATGCTGTACCTCCTCCCACTCTTTGTCTGTTTCAAAGATAGGCTTTGTAAGCAGAAATCTTTTCTTTAGTTTTTAGTTGTGAAGCAGCTAGCATGCTGCAGGTGTCATAAGATAAATGATTAATAATCATCATCATAAGAGAGAGCAAAAGGGTAAACAATGGCCCCAGATCAGTACTGAATCCTATTTTTGGCTGACAGCAGCAAGTCACAAGTCTGACAGGTTTAATAAACTGGTACTGGTATTTATTTACTTTTTTTTTTTTTTTTCCAAGTTTGTTTCATCTGGATAGAAGAGGATATGTATTCTATCAAAAATTATGAAACAATAGCCAATAGAACTCAGTGTCAGGAGGCTTAATCAGAATCCACAAGCTTAGAAGGAGTCAAAGTGGGATTAAACATGAAAAATGGTATTGATAACAGGCAGTATTGTACTAGAAAAAACAGATCATAAGAATCCATGTTTCAGGATTGATTTGAGGCATACTTGTATTCAGCAAGGGCAGCCAACAAGAAGGTGTATTTCCCTGAACTTAATTTTTCTTTTCTGCCTGAATATAAGTATTCTCAACACAATTCTCAACACAATTTTTTGTTGTTGTTTTCTTAAAAGTTAATCCTTTAAATCCAAGATCTCTGTGCACTGTATCTTGCTAATGGCAACACCGTGATGCATCACAGCCCACACTTCAAGGTATTGTACAAAGGGTACAGGAAAGGCATAAAGCCACAGAGGAAAAAAAATATTCAAAAGCCTAAAGGTATGCTGGCCACATTTTGTCTGTTTTGCCCCTAAAAATAACCCTGTCAGAGTGCCCAAGGTGGAGCATCTCACTAAATCAATAACATAGACTCGGAAGATATATTAGGGTGTTCCTCTTGAGTCCCCACAGCATATTCTGTGTTGCATTAGATTAAAGTTTAATTACAGTACCTGCCAGGACCAAAGGAACACATTCTGTGAAGATCTAAGGTTTAATTGACAACCAGCTGACACTAATGAGCGAAGAGTAGTGAACAACTTTTCACACTCTAACTGGTAATTTAAACATGTTCCATCTAACCAGAACATTGAATTAATCTTCTCTATATTAGTATAATTCAACAGTATAGAGTTCCAGGTAAACAATTACATGTTCCTCACCAACAGCATCTGTCCAAACATCTGGAAGTACAGACCTAAGAAAATAAAAACATGAAAAACTGGAAGTTGTTGGTAATAAATAAGCAATTGAAAAAATCTCTTCTATTCAAATCAATACTTTTTGTTCTAACATATTCTGCATTATCGAATATCAATATGGACCTGCAGAACCCAATGTCCTGCTTAATTATAAACATTTTTTTTAAGGTTCCATACATAGCTAGAATATTTTTAAGCCTTTTTTTTTTTCCAAAACACTCAACACTTTGAAAATTCATGCAAAGAGATTCATTTTTAACCTAAATCATTCATGTTCAAGCACATGATCATTTAAATAACAATATATAGCAGTATATCCACATCAATGAATATATGTACATGTAAATAAATCTTCAGATTGTACAGAGTCAACAGAGCCTCTCCTGTAATATCTCCATCCTTGAGGCTGATGGAGAAGAGAGCAGTCAGAAGAAAAGACGATGGCTCAAGAAATTCAGGATCCAGGAATTTTCAGAAGAGCACAAGGGGTCAGACAATGGGCTAAAGTTAGAGCAGCCCTCATACTGCTTTATATGACATTTTACATTTGGACCAATGATAGAAACTTTCACTGATTACAGGATCTTCTGACTTTTTCAGTCTTCTCTATTCTGGAATAATGAACATTTATATAAGTCTCGGAATGATGATGAATATATTCCCTTCCATTATCAGAAATGGCTGAAAAAAGCATCTTTGATTAGCCTGCTGGGTTGGACAATGAAGCCTCTGTGATGATCATTAGTGACCAGGTAAGTGGAGGCTTTTTCTGAGCTGTCTGACAAGCAAAGAGAGTAAGCATTTTACCCTTCCAAATCAGAACATTTTTTATTAAAAATTGATAAAACTAAAAACTAAAAATTTGATTTTTTTTTCCAAACACAGGCTCTAAAGCAGAATGTGCTTTTCAGCCACACTTTTAACGTATGGCATAGTTCTGAACTGGATTTAAATCAAAGCTAAAACCAGACTGCAGTTGGATTTAGATGGTTGAACAAAGGGAAGAGACAGCCTCTGGGACTTTTCTGCCTTCCTATCATGTATAGCACTCTGTAGTATGTCTTATGCTTACAATTATTAACACAGCTGCAGAATTCAACCAGCGAGAACATTCCCGTAGATTCTCTGGGACTCATCCCTTTTCATATTCTTGCCTTCAGACCAGTTTTGTGGTTTTAAGGGGCAGTCTTAGCTTGCCTCTATGGCCTGCATGGATTTCTGTTGTTATAGAATCATAGAATCATTTGGGTTGCTCCAGCAGGGGGATTGGACTAGATATCTTTCAAGGTCCCTTCCAATTCCTAATATTCCATGATTCTGGGAAAAGACATCCATGATCATCTGGTCCAACCATAACCCTACCACCACTGTCACCCATTAAACCATGTCCCTAAGCGCCAGGTCCAACCTTTCCTCAAACACCCCCAGGAACGGTGACACCACCACCTCCCTGGGCAACCCGTTCCAATGCCTGACTGCTCTCTCTGAGAAGAAATGTCTCCTCATTTCCAAACTAAACCTCCCCTGGTGCAACTTGAGGGCATTCCCTCTGGTCCTATCACTAGTTACCTGTGAGAAGAGGCCAATGTCCAGCTCCCCACAACTTCCTTTCAGGTAGTTGTAGAGAGCAATAAAGTCTCCCTTGAGCCTCCTCTTCTCTAGACTAAACAACCCCAGTTCCCTCAGCCATTCCTCATAGGAAACCACACTGAGAATTGAAGATTTAAATAACAGCAAAACAGAGAGATTTTTTTTCTGTAATATACATATTTTCACACCTCCCAAAATATGAGGAGGTTCTGTAGGTGCTGATAAATGTTTATAGAAACCTAACTAAAGGTTACACCTCATACCAACAAATCCAGCTTGCCTTACTTTGTTTAGACATAGAAAGAAAATGTTACCATACGAATGTGAGCATTGATCAAGACATGATCTTTTTTTATGGACTCTCCATTTCTGGTCTCCCTCATACAGTAAGAGACTTTACTATAATGATTGTACCACAATTTGGAATATCAGTAACATAGTGAACTATGTTTACTTTTGAATGCATGTCTGTGAGTGATTGATACATGTAGTTCTTACTCAAATCAGGCATGTGGATTCTGACAGTTAATAATGCTTAATCAAAGGGGAAGGGGTAGGGAAGTGGGGAGGGTGTCACTGATACATGAAGTTTGTGCTTAATGTGTGGCACACATTAAGAATATGTATCTCTTGCAGAGTGATAATTTTGAACCCATCCTTATTAACCATTTCAATTAACTGAGCTACAAATAATAATGTTTTAATGAATTTCTAGTAGACCAATTGCATCAATAATTCAAATAGTTAGCCAGCTAAAAGCATATCCTTTGTGATTGCACTAACCATAAATCTATTGAGCTCAGAATGATAATCAGTTCCAGCATTTGATTTTTTTTCCAGTGTCATCCTGTACATTTTCTCCTTTATTTGGTTCTGTGTTTTGTTACATAGTCTGCTACATGCTTATATTCTGACATTCACTTGATAACCTCATCCTGCAAAAGTATTTCCCTTAGAGAGGCTTTATACAGAGCCCAATCAGTACTCTGCCAGATGAAAACATGGGGTCCCTGGTGCGGTGTTGGAACTAGGCTGAAGCTACGTCATGTTTTAATAGCTGAGCAAGTACATGTGTGACTGGATGTGTGGGTGGGTATGCCATTCCCTGCCTAAACTGTTGAAGGTCATTTCTCAGTGTTAAAAAAAAAAAGGCAAACTTTGGTATTAGGCATTGTACAGGGCCAATTTTTCATCTAGACAGCTAAAATCAATGAAGCGATGCCAATTTACTCTGGCTAAGAATACTATTTTTTGAAATTAAGATTATTTTACCTAAAAATTTCTCTCTCTTGCTTGTTTTGTTTTGTTTTGAAATAATCATGTTAGAAATAACAAATAGAGAGATATTTTATTATTATTATTATTATTTTTAAATGAGGCACCCACTGGTGATCCAGACTAGGGAAGAAAAGGAATATTTCCTAATACTAGAATTTGATTTCTTAGTTTTCCATTTCATTCATTGTGAACTGTGCATATATGTCAAGCACTTAAGAATCTTGTCCAAATATTTTTTACTTCAATTAACATGACGACAGAGGAAATGAAGCAACAACTTAGATATATCTGCAAGGACATGGCCTTTCCTGTAACAGAGATACTAGGGAGAGCTATTTTTGTACTCCACAGTAAAGAAGATTTCTGATTCTGATTCTTCTGGAGAAAATGCTTCTTTTAGCCACAAACATCAAAAGAATTTTTTTGGCACATGCATAGAGCCAAAGCCACTACCAGATGTGAGCAAAGTGACAATATTGCAGTGATGAGACTGAAGTTAAAGCAAAGAATTGCACAATACTGCAAAATTACTCTCAGAAAGGAAAAAAATACTTCCTAAGAACTGGAAGCAACTATATCCTCACCCTGTTTTGACCGATCAGCCTCCCATTTGTCCAGGTGATATATAGTACTATTTGTCCTATTGTATTTAGGACTTCTCATAGACAGTCTCTTAACCAATAGGATTTATGTCTAAATAAAGGCTTCTTGATGAAGACTTCTTTTACTCTGTGACATCTTACCTATTTTGACTTTATCTGTGACTTTATATGTAGTGCAACCTATTAACACAAACTGAAAACGGAGATGATTGTATTCTGCCTTTGCATCTTTTATCTCACCTTTGACATAGGTTAATCATCCAGACAATATCCACTGCAAAACATTTCCCTAATATGCTCTTCAAATGCTCTTTCCCTGTCTTCCTCTTGTAGTACTGATTTTTTTTTCCTCTCTTGGAAGCACAGCTCCACAGGTCATTCTTCAAATCCCAGTGCTGCAGCACTGAAGCTATTCTTTATCAGTGGTCAGGGAACATGAGTTACAGGTTCTGACTGGAGAGACCTCTGTTAAAGGATCTTTAGAAGCACTATACCATGCTCATAAAATACAGTAAAAACTGTGCATTGATTTCTGAAAGAACAGTTGCAACAAATTACTCACAAATTCCTTAGCCATTACAGAGGTTTCCAGGTTAATATCGTCACACCTTGGACTGAGGTTTAAACAGCCAATATTTATTAGTATCTAATTAAAAGTTTTCATTTGCTTATCACAGGGTTTTGACACCAGTGGCCTACAGTGGCTTCAGTGAGAAAGCAATACTCCTGAATATCAGCCCTTTGTCTTTGACCACCTTGAAATATAATGGAGTGCCCTATAGATGAGCCCTTACTGACCTATTTAGGTTGTGATTGTTAATTGTTAGTGCCTGTACTTTATAAGTCACTGAGATGATGTAGGTGTCCCTGCTGTGTTACTTTTAAAAATTTTGAATTTAAACCTTCAAACAGAAAGGATAAGCTCCAGACTATAGTAAAGGGAATACAGACGTGCAAACTTTATTAATCTCAAACTTGTCAACAAATTTAGCTGTACATAGCAATAAATGATATAGTCTTGTTAGGCACTGTGATTCATTGGCTTACTAAGATCAGAGATTCAGAAAGAAATCAATCCATTTTAGAGCCATCAAACCAATTACAGCAGCAACTGCAATATCTTAAGGGAGTCTAAAGTTTGATTTATTTCACCATTTCTATACCTTAGATAGGACTGCTTGTATTGTCACATGCAACGTTGCTGCAAGCATGTATATTTCACAGACAGGAAGAAAATCTCTTTTCTAAGCCTGATGACATTAAAATGAGTGTTCCTCAGTGAGAGACTACCAGTTGATTTTCTGCTGTTTCTTTCAATTTTAAACAAGGCAATTACTTTTCTTTAAGAAGAAATAGATGTTTATTTATGGTCTGTAGTCATGATATGCTTCTTAGTGGCGTATTGAGTGATAACCTAAAGGATTTTAACATAGTCACGGTAAGATTTTATTCTTTTGGTTATTTGTAAAAAAGGTGATCTTGAAGCAGATCTCTGAATGCATCTTCAAGGATTTGAAAGCATAACATCTCTGAGGCTCTACATACAAGAGTTTAGAGTACTTAATATGAACAAATTCTTGGCAAGACCTTACACAACACAAGCACAAAATATAAATTCATTGAAGGATGAAATGGAACTAGTTAGATGCAAGTCAAAGCACTTTGATAAGTCACAACTAATCAAATTCAAATAAAAATGGGTGCTGAATTTTTAAATAAGATACAGTTGATTAGATTGGAATCATTCTGTATTATTTAGCAACAACAATTTTATGCAAGGTGGGCAAACAGCAGTAGCATTCATCGTTCTTTACTCTTTTAAAAGCTTACTTGCACATGGGTTCAAATTTGTCCATGTTTTTACTGTTGGTGAATGAAATTGATATAATATTACAAACCGGAAAACATTGATTTAGTGCTTCAGAGATACCCTAAAACAGATTTAAAATATAGTGCTGAAGTAAGAATGACGACTTTTTATTGCATATCAGTCTGGAAGCAGCCATTAAGTAAATGGAAAGGCACTGTGGAACGGAGCTCAGCCATTATTGCCATATGATTGAGTTACCATTAAGTTTCATCATCCTTCTTGCTAAAATCATCTGTTTGACATCTCTCTTTTAGCAGAAGACAAAAGCAGGAACAATTTGCTATATATAAGTGTTTTTCAAACACATCTTCTTCAGTCACATGGCTTTGAACCCAGCTCATAGAAAGCTCTCCAGCACATCCTCTAGGATACAAAAAGATTCATTCCAAGCCTGTCAGCTCTCTGCAAAGGACTGACAATTTCAACTTAAATAGACTGTTGGCCTGCATATTTTTAGAAGTAAAGTTATTTCTTACTGTGTTTATCTAATACCAACACACCATTAGAAGCCAGTTACTTACATTGGTCAATGCATGTATGGACCACAAAACTAGTAGAGCCTGATAAGCCATTTTACAATCCAGATGGAGCAAAGCTTATGTGTTCCAAAATTTGTAAGCTTCAATTTGTAAAGACTATATAACTCTGGTTGATAAAACAATGCTGTTGGACAACAAATGTCAAAAACGTCAGTGTGGAATGACCAATAAGTTATTCCTAGACCACACAATCAGATGCGGAATATGGTGCAGTAGGATTTACCAAACCTGGATTATCTTTCTGTTTTTGTTATTTCTGCAGTCCATGCTACTTCATTTACACTTACCTGTTAGGGTCTTATTTGGACATGTATCTGGGTGTGCAGTCTTTGTCATTTGTTGTTGTTGTTGTGGGGTTTTTAATTTTTATTTATTTTTTAATTAATTATTTTATTTATTTATTTTCCACCTGAACTAAACACGGATGTATCACAGAATCATCTAGGTTGGAAGAGACCTCCAAGATCACCTAGTCCAACCTCTGACCTAACACTAGCAAGTCCTCCACTAAACCTTATCACTAAACTCAACATCTAAACGTCTTTTAAAGACCTCCAGGGATGACTCAACCACTTCCCTGGGCAGCCCATTCCAATGCCTAACAACCCTTTTGGTAAAGAAGTTTTTCCTAATATCCAACCTAAACCTCCCCTGGTTTTTAGCCCACTTTAGCCCATTCCCCCTCGTCCTGTCACCAGGCATGTGGGAGAATAGACAAACCCCCACTTCGCTACAGCCTCCTTTAAGGTACCTGTGGAGTGTGGTAAGGTCGCTCCTGAGCCTTCTCTTTTCCAGGCTGAACAACCCCAGCTCCCTCAGCCATTCCTCGTAAGACTTGTTCTCCAGACCCCTCACCAGCCTCATTGCCCTTCTCTGAACTCGCTCGAGCACCTCAATGTCCTTCTTGTAGTGAGGGGCCCAAAACTGAACACAGTACTCGAGGTACGGCCTCACCAGAGCCAAGTACAGGGGGACAATCACTTTCTTAGCCCTGCTGGCCACACTGCTTCTTATGCAAATGGGGATGAATTAAACCTTGCTCCTCAGAGGTAATGCTGTGTGTCGTATATGCACTTTCAGACAAGGATACTCATTAAGCGCTCAGAAATATGGATCTTCCCTTATAAATCATGACCTAAAATGTGTATCTCACTTGAATGGGAAAAAGTTACCTTCTTCTGAGAGATGATTTTTGGATAACTGTCATTTAATATCTATGATGTGCTAAACTACCATACAAACAAAAGCTACAGAATGCTTAGAATGTATTTTGAAGCTTTGTAATGATACAAAAATATAATAAGATCTCCAATTCCTATTTATAAACCCTATAGAGCCTTAAAGGCTTGGTTCTTCTGCCTGACTGAATCGATAGGCGAATCAAAGAGTTGTCCATGACCAAAAGTCACTGAGGGTTCCTGGGACCCATGAACATCTCAGACACCAACTTTATATGTAATTTTAAAACCTTTGCCATTATGGAGGTGCTACATAAGATGGCATATAAGATGACATATATATAAGATGCAGTTTTCTTTACCTGTTCTTCTAACTGCCACTTACCAGCCTACCCAAAATTACCACTCCAAGGATGAGCTGGTATCTTTTGTATTCTGAACACCTAATAAATATCTTGGGCATAAGAAGTGTTCTATTATGACTTCACATGCCATTTATTGTAATACCCTAATGAAAGGAATTCATTTTATGTTCATACAGCTGTCGTGTACTGCCAGGGGTGTTATATTCTAATTTAGTACTAGTCAACAGGCATATAAAGGTGTTACTCATCAAATCTTCACCTGTACTGCAACCAAAGCATAAGGTAGACATAAACAGCTTCACACTGACATTAATATGCTATAATTTCATGACACCTTTAATGTTTATGCTTATCATATTATAGACTGACTCAGGTTGGAAGGGACCTTAAAGATCACCTAGTTACAACCCCCCTGCCATGGGCAGGGATACCATCCACTAGGTCAGGTTGCCCAGTGCCAAATGCATCATGAAGATAAGCTAATAGAAGAGAATAATTAAATTACATTTTCTTTTTAACACAAACTAAATTTGGTATTATGCTTTCACCTAAATTGAATCCATCTGATTCGTATTATAGAGAAATTTTGAACTAAGGTTGCTGTAAGAGGAATTAGCATCATATCTTTAGTTTCTTTGTGCTTCTAGTTTCTGTGAATTGCCTAGATATCCTGTCATCTTTTCAAACTGCAACATATACGAACAAAGATTGCTTAGCTCTTCTTTTATAAAATAGCTAGGCAAGAAATAGCATAATAAATGAAAAATATGTTAACCGATTTTTGGAGTTCTATAGTTTATTCCCACCACAAAAGATGGGCTTTATGGTATGCCCTTTGTGCACTAAATTCAAACTATTTTATATCCAGGAAAAAATAACAAATTCAGGAGTTGGGCAATTCCTGAAGTCCACTGAAATTGCTCTAAACCTTCTGGTTTGGGTATTGCACCTAGTTGTGACTGATCATTAGAGCATGTCAAAAAAATCCATCCAGGAGCTGACAGTCTATGTGTGACTTGTAAAGTGGAGGTGTGGTGGGGCTCATGAAATTAAGATTAAGAAACAGACTGAATTTAACACTGACTCATCCTCTCTGAAGTGAGTATCTGATAAACCTCAGAATGGTTTATGCTATTGCACATCATACTCAGTGGATGCACTATTAATATTATCTACATAAAATAAATCATAGGTTGCCATTAACTGTGAATCCTGAACAGAAGTCATCTATGGTTCACTAGTTTGAATTTCAAAAATAGTTCTTGCCAAAAAATGTTGGACATTTCTAGCATAAGCAAATGAAGTTTCCCACATAAATTAATTGCATTTGTTAATTTTGATTCAATAAAACCCCAAGATAAAGCTATTAACACAGTTGTGCCATTGTGCAGTATTAAATATTTAAATGTGGTTTGCTATACAGAGATACAGGGTGTCCCTTGAGTAGTCCATAAGCAGTAGTCCCTAGCTCAGTCCAACAGCAAAATACACTAGAAAATGAATACCAACATTTGTAAATTAATTATTTAGATCCCACAACTCGAAAAGGAGCAAAACCAAAATGTAAAGTAGTTTAAAGTTAGACAAATTATTATAAAAGTTTGATCAAAACTTATCCCAATGCAGTGGCCAGCATTCAGATAAAGACAGAGACTGTATAAACCCAACCAAAACTGGTAAAACTTAAATCCGTGTGTATGAGAGAAATCAAAAAAGCCTTTTCTCCAAAACCATCCAGCCAGAAAGGACCTGTTGAAACTCTTTAAATATACCTCAGTGCACAGCATGAAGGTTTCTTCTAGGAACCAGTGTACAACTGCCCATTCCGGATAGCTGAGCACCAACCACGAACTCCCATGATGCCTACCTGCCTGGAAGGTCCTTCTCCAGGAGTGCTCACGGCTAATGCACCAGGTAAAGTGAAGCAGTGCGGGGAGGGGAGGGGAGGGAAAAGACAGAAAAATTTATTGCTGAGACCAGGGTCCTTTGGGCATACAAAATTCTGAACCCTGTCCTAACATAAATAATGGCGTGTCATACTCATAAGATCAGACACTTCCAGACTCCTTCCCTGAAAGTGTTTATTTACAGTGATTTCCTCCTGAGATAGCAGAGAGAGTTTCAAATAGTGCAGTCTGAATGCAAAACAAAAGGCCAGTGCCCTCTGACCAGTGAAGATGGGAAAAAGCCATCCTAATTAATGTTGCTACTCATTTGCCTAAAAGCAGCTGGGAATTTAATTAGTTTTGTAACTTGTTAGTTTTGATGGATATCTGCCCTCTGCCACAGAGCAGCTGTTATCTCACCTCCAGCTGCTTCTTGCAGATCAGCAGCTCCCAATCTTTTTTGGAGCAAGCCTCACTGCTGCCTGTCTTGCCTTCTCCCTCTGACCAAGCATTGCTTCCTCACCTGCTTTTGCCAGGGCTGGATGCTGCTCCCTTCATCCCTACAGCATCCTCCATTCTCCCATAACCCAAAGCCCTGCTGCAGCCTTGCATTGCCATGCTCCTGCCTTCTGCTGGTGTTCTGGTCTCCCCCCAGCTGGCTCTTCCTCCCTCCTCCTCTTCTGATATCTAATGCAGTGATGTTAGCATAGAGAATGTGCTGACAAGCCCAGCCTGGCTTATGAGACTGGGGTCAATTCTGTTTTTTCTTCTGACTTGTCTCCACTGTTACCCTCCCACATGGATCAACAGCCCTAATGCTGCTGCTTCAGAGTGAACACAGTAAAGCTAGAGAACTGGGCATTACCAGCTCAGGCAGAATGATTTCCGTTTAAAAATATATATATATATATTTATTTTTTTTTATACATATAAACTAGATTCATTTAAGAAAGTGAATTTCTGGTCAATCTGTAACAGAAAATGTTAGTTTTATCTCACTGGAATGAAAAAAAAAGGAAAAAAAAAAAAGATTTCAGTTAAGTGCTTAATTCAGTCCAAAGCAAAGTTTCTGTTTCATTTTGCTGTGTAATCCTTTTTAAAATATTTGGCTAAATTTAAAACATAAATTATTTAAGCTCTTCTATTTTTATATTTTCAAACATTTTTAATCTTTTTTTTTTTTTGGACCTATCAAAGCTGTTCATATTCTAATCATTATGATACTCTAAAGTACAGTTTTCTGGAAATAAACCATTGATGATAACTTTGTCTGAGTCTGTCCTTAGCCATTTTCCCTCCTTTCTTGTCCCTTGGTGGATCCATAAAATAGATGATCTTGGAGATTAACATGATTGTGTTCAAACTGGATGCCCCACTAAACAGGAACATTGCTTGGAGCTTTGGTAAGAAATGCCTTTTGCTTATGTCTGTATAAGAAAGGGAAACAAACTATAACAGAATGGTCGTGTTAGTTTTATATTTATATTTCTGTAAGATTAAAAAAGAAAAACAAACAAACAGAAAACACAAGAGATTTAACCTACTGTCAAACGAGCCTGCTTTCTCATCTAACGCTGTTTACTGTTATTATTACAGTTTTTGTTATTATGACTAAGATTAAATTTTGGATGATCTTGGCTAGATGCACAAGATTTTCATACAAAATTCAGGCATAGAAAAACTTTCTTAAGAATAAAAGAGACTTTTCTCTTAGAACTATTTATAATATGGACACAATGTTACTCCCTTTTTGCTCAACTGTTTTTTCTTCCTTTAAAAAAATTTTTATTTATTTTTTTAATGATCCAAAATTTGCCCTTGTCATCCACAGCACAAACAACAGCATTTTAAGATGTTTTACTGGAGTGACTCTGGGCTCACAGTCATTTTTCACGGTTTTTATCAGACCACATACTAATAGCATATGCATACTCACTACCAGCTTGTCTGGGACAAATGATAATTTTGACACTCTCTAATGCATCACTTTCACTGTGTTTAAAGATTTATTATCCTCAAAATGTTCATGGGCACTGTAGGGGAACCAGCTCCTACTGCCTTTTTGTAATTTTCTGAAATCTCTTCTTTAATCAGCATTTCTGTTCTTCAGCAGTTAGATGGATTCTCAAAGTTAAATATAAAGTAATATCAACCAGATATATCTGGACTTTTTGCTTTATGTTTTTGCTGAATTTCTTTTTAGTCTTGAGTTCATATCTCACCTTCAAAATCCATGAGGATCCAAATATTGTTCATATAGGCTGGCACCTGTGACCCAAATATAAGATTTTTTTTTGGAGTAATGAGATACTAACTTCAGGTGGCCAAGATGTTGCTATCAGCCATTTGAGCAGTTCATATATAGCCTCAGCACATTTTATAGTGCTCAAACTAAACTACTTGCTACTTAAAAGAAATTATTAGTCTTAGTAAGTCCCATGTCAATGAAATTTAATAATTGTTCTCCCACATTTTTGTAAAATACATTAGTAGAAATGCAATGTTAATTTTCCTTTTTTTTTTTATGTTTTGGTTAAAATATACTTTTTTGGAGATAATGTTCAAGTCTGGATCAAACCTCTGAAACTGCTAGGTTGGTTTCTTTTTCCACATTACAAAACTCTTCAGTGCTTTTGGAAAAACAGCTGTCTGTTGTGGTTGCTATTTGAGAAGTGCAGTCAGAGGGGACAGAGAGGAGTGTACAGAAACCAGGGGCTATGTCTACTGAGCACAATGTGATGCCCTACTTCAGCTCTTCAACTCCAGAAACATGCATCCAAAACATGGTGTTTTTACCATCTAGCTTTCTTCTTTAAAAGCAGTTTAGTTACCAGTGCTTAGTTACTGAGCACTGAATAATGCTGTGATGACCTACAGTGAAAGACCAGAAAACCTCAGTCCAGTCTGACCAAGTGCTAGCATATGACTCATAGGGAAATCTATATGGAGGGCTCTTGTCTTGAGAGCTCATTAAAAATATTTGGTTTGTGAATACAGAAACTTTGTCTGATTACTGAGAAGTTCATGAGAGTTTTTTCCACTCTCATGAATTGTTAGAATTGTATTTGAGGTCCCTGAATGACCCATGCTTTTGCTTTTGTTGTTGTTGTTCTTCTTCTTCAGTTTATGAACACTTAATAACTTTTAGAACCCCAAATTTTAACTTTTTACTAGCCTGAAATGGACAATCAATATCTCTTCATCAAAGTCAGGTTTCATTAGTTAAAAAGAGTGTTGGACAGTGAAAATACAGGTCTTGGTCTGAAATTTGTTCTCAAACAAAATGTCAAGAGTAGTTAACATCAGAAATCTGTCATCAAGTTTTCAAGCACCAAAATTTTAAAAATGAATCCTCCAGTTCTAGTAAGAGGTAAAAAAAAAAAAAAAAAAAAAATGAAATCTGGCATAAGTCAGTGGAATAAAGTATGAAAGTAGTTACATACATGTGCAATGATTTCAGAGCTCAGGCCCTGAAATGCAGCAGGCCAAAACATTTCAAGAATTACTCCACGTCTGCAAGACAAGTTTTCTTAATCCACTAATTGTCTCTTCTGGTACTCGGTACTTCTCAAATGGAAGCAGAAATAAAAAGAAAATAACTTTCTGCATATACAAAGAATGAAAAATTCTGGGGTGGCATTTTTACTACCAGCCCAGAAACTTTTGGGACATCTTACACACTCTTCACAAGTCAATGCAAAATAATAACAAAGAATTGGCAAGGTCTATATCTGTAATTGAAAACTGAAGTTCTTCCACATTTAAATTTCTTTAGCCATTTTGTGGTTACCTCCACCACATTAAACCATCTCAAAATTTCATGTATTAAACCTTTCTCTTTTACCTTCTGGTCTTAAAATATAACAAATACAAGGCTCAGATCCTTTTATAATTTATAAAATAAAGATAATAATAATGGTGTTATGGTTTGTTGTTTTTTTCCTTTTGAGTTAAATTCTTCCTTACTTTCTAGGTAGATGTTTTTTAAAAATGTAAACATCACTAACAAAAGCAGGTTTCAAATAACAAAGTAAATATTAAGAAGAATTAGAAGAAAAGTCAATCCTGTAAAATAAATAATATCCAAAAACAGAATAAAAATTAATTCTGCAATGGAAAAGAAGAAAACATGGTTCCATTACAGTGATATTTTTCAGAATGAATCTCTCTGCTCATGTGTGCATTCATACACATATATTGTTTCTATTTTTTTTTTCACATATTCAATATTTCTAATTAAAGAAGCATTGGTCAAACCCACAGAAATGTGTTTTTACACTAATTAAACTCCATTAAAATGGTGTGTCATCTTTCTTTTCTCTTTTCCTATCTTTAAATCACTGATATGGTCATAATTCAAGAATATCTGTAGAAGGGAAGCATGAGCTTCAGTATTTGTCTGATGCAATACAAATGGAGAATTGTGTATGCTGTGATAGGCAAATGCTGTCCAGGTTAGATACTGCATTTGGCCTATAAGAATCTTCTGTATGGCTAGTCTCCTTTTCTCAAGAAGAAATGAGGAAAAGCTGGTCTAGCAATAAAATCCATCTGTTCAGTTAAATGTCTTCTTGTATCAAAAGTATCGATATAATCTTGTATCTTGTTCATCAGTCAACCAAAAGGAGCCTGCTCTTTGCCCAAGAGTTAGTAAGAGATTGTTCTCAGCAAGCATCTTGCTTCCCTTTTTCTGGAGGGAAGCTGCAGCTACACAACTTGTTCTTTCTTTCCTCAGCTCCACAATTTCTTACTTGGCAAAAGATGTAGTTCTCTGCTAAATACAGAGGTTGTTACTGGAATAGCAGGGTAAATCCAGGCCATGAAGGGCCTTCAGAAAGGTATCTTCCCCTTCCAGATGTCAAGGTAGGACCATGGAGAATTACTACCACATGATTGTAACTGGTATAGTGATTACTGTTGTAGAGGTATTTTTTTTAGTATCCTCCAAAGAAACCTAGAAAATTACATACCTGAAAAACTATGCTGCAGAAATTCAACAGAGTTCATAGCTATATGATCATTCTTCATCTCTGTTCCTTTCATTGACCAAGCACAATAATGAAGATGACCAAAAGAAAGAAATCAGATAGAGGCAGCCCTGAAAAACAGATGACTTTGTAGTGGAATTTCAGTGACATCTCTAAGTTGGTCTTTTCTTGGAATGTGAAGATGGATCAGATGACTCTTAGAGTTTCTTCCTTATTTCTTATTGTATATCCTGAAATTAGCTTAAATGTCATTTTTTGTTGTTTGTTTTAAATATAGCTGGATTTTTGTATCAGGAACTCCTACATATTTCATCTTAAAATTGTAAAGAGATGTATGTCCCTCATAAAGCTAGTTTATCAAAATTTTGATGTCATTTTTAATTAAAGTTTTAAATTTTTAATCAAGTGATTTTATAAATATATATATTTATTTAAAGCAACCATTTAATCTATCTGTTCTGGGATATCAGGTGTTACCACTTTAGATATAATAATCTGATTAGAGAACAATCCCAGTGGTAGACAGAACAAAGAATGTCTTTCATGCTTTAATGCTAATGCATCTGTTACATTAACATATGAAATGTTAACTCTATACATTAGGTGTAGAGTAATCTTAAGGCTTCCAGAGTTTGCAATGTTTCATTCACTGAAAGGTGGAATGTTCTATATTTTCAAACACACATTTTCAAAACCCTTCCAAGTCAACATAACATTTATTGGAGAACATCAAAAGGTTGCTGTTGGGTACATTAGGAGACACTTTTTAGGTGAACTTCATGACGAAGTAGTTGTTTTCCATTAACTACAGCAAACTTCACCCTAAAGGACTTCTTTTTGTTCCCAGGTACAATAAAAGACACACATAGAATAGCCTAGTTTGATATAATGCTTAGCATAAATTATGACCTCAATTATCCAGTAGAAAAAAAAATAAAAACATGTCAAATATTTAACTGCATATGCCAACACTTAGTATGCAATTATGCTGAAATTAAAATTACATGT
This sequence comes from Anser brachyrhynchus, assembly GCF_964034855.1. Classification (NCBI taxonomy): domain Eukaryota; kingdom Metazoa; phylum Chordata; class Aves; order Anseriformes; family Anatidae; genus Anser; species Anser brachyrhynchus. The sequence continues at coordinate 28,827,452 of NC_137694.1, read as the reverse complement.
GCAATTTCTTGTGCTACACAGCGACAGTTTTGAAAGTTAAGAAAAGCAGTCATAAACAAGAAAAATAAAAACCTTTTTAAGAAAACAACTGAGAATCTGGTCATCTTAAATGATGGCAAAATTTTAGTGAAATGACAGTATCTTCCCTGGAGGTATCCCTCAGTTTCATTGGAAACACTGGAAAATTGTTACTATTTTCAATCTATTTTCATTCTTTGTCTATAGACTGTTTCTATAGAAATGCCTCCAATAGGCAACATCTACTTGCAAATGGATAGGCACAGTGATCAGCAAAGCATCTCAAAATCTTACTTCTGAGAAGCTAAAAGAGTTTGAGTTTTCTTTCCCTACATTAGTGTACTAGCCTCAAATATATTAGACAGAGACGATTAGATATAGAAAAGGTCTCAAAGCCCGTAGGAAAAGAGCAATCAGTTAATGTCTAAGATTTGGAATATTCAGCTTATATTGTTTGGAATATTCAGCTTATACTGAAGCTATGAAGGAGACTGTGAGATCTCTCACTTTTTCCATTACCTTCTCTGCTCTCTAATCCTAGCACAGTGTGCTCCATCTATGACTGCAAATATGTATGGCATGGCCATTACTTTAATGACAGAGGAACAGGAATTTTTTCTTCTTTTCTTCCTTTTAACAAATGAGATAGATCCTTCAGAAATGCCAATTTTCTAAGTGATTATATGATGTGTGTCTTTTTTGACATGTGCATGCTGTCTTTTTGTTTCATATTTAAGGTTATGAAAGAAGTGAAAAGAAACAAGCATTAACAGGGGTATCACTGTCACTGGGTATCACTGGATGATTCTGTATTCCTTTTGAATTTTTGTTGCGACAATCACAGCTGGGATTTAGAAGGTCACATAGATTTGACAGGATCATTTTGATTATAAGATACAAGATATAAGACAGTTCTGCTATGGAAATTTAAAAGACATTCTACACACTGCAGTCTGAGCTGTATGTTATTTAACATGTCAAAGGGCTAAAAGAAGAACGTCAAGTTTGACATCAAAATGTGTGCTTTGCCTGACATTAAAAACGTCCTCCCTGTAAAGATAGAAACTGATTCATAATCAAACTTCAGAGAACTATCTCATGTACTAGACCAGGCCTTCATGGAGTTTAAGCCTCCAAAACAACTAAATGAAGGAAAGAAAACCTATCAATGGAACAAAATGTGCAGAAAATGCTATATATTTGTTAATTCCTTTACATATCAGGTGTTCTCATACTTGATATTAAGAGCACTTCTGAGAGTCATAAAACAGTTCTGAAAAGTTTAGATTTAGATATGGCATTTATATTCATGTTGCATGAGATATGTATTGAATGTAATGAAATGTTTGACAATCAGCATTCATCAGTACCTGACAGTAAAATTCTTACTATATGAGACTGTAATGTAGCATTATTTCATAGAAGAATGAATACTGACTGCACTGTGTTAGCTAACCAGGAAAAGAAGATCATAACATATTAATGTCAAAAATTGTGATTTTGGAAACTATAAGACTGTAACTATTGCAATTATGAAAGCTACACTGGCAATGAAGAGATAAAACATATTCAGAAAACATTAGCTTGGCATCAATACTATTGTTACTGAGGTAAATTTAGACCCAGTGCAGTTTATACAGAGATTTATTTGCTATTATGTGTATCGTTAATGACCACTGACTTATTCATTTTTTATTTATTGTCTTTAAATAGCCAACAAGGTTTTCAGTTTTCTATGCAACACAGAAGAAAAAGAGGTATTACCACCGCCTAACCCTAAGGACAATGCTGTGGTTATAGCCAGAATGAGACAGGTTCCTCCTAAATTGGGATTCTGCTCTGATTCGATATCATAGAATCATAGAAAAAGCCTTTCCCTCCACACTGAATATATGAAGACTCTGGAAGGCTAAGGTTTTAGTTTAGTTACCTTAAACATTTAACATAATGTATGCATTGTAATTGCATCCTCTGCTTAGGAGCTTGTCTTGATATTAGTACTGTCTAAATGAAAGCAATATTAAGTACATATAGGCATGCTCAGAAGATAGAAGTTAAATCAGGCAATCCCAGGAAGAAGTGAAGCACAAAGCAATGGATTGCCACACAACAGTGTCATACAGATTGTCATAAAGCAATGGATACAATTCAGATTGTCATGATATTGTGGTAGCAGGTATAGGAGGGAGGAAGGCTTCTCTTGTTCAAACTGTGTACATGCATTTTATCAGTTTGGAGCGCTACCCCCCACTTTTTGATGACAAATAGTTCTGAATCAAAGTTCATTAATATAAAATCTAGAGGAAATTTTTCACTAATCAGTAGCTACAGATGGCCCAAAACAGTCTATAGTCTAGCTCTAATAATTCACAAGTTTTGCAGATTTGCTATTCAAAGCTGACTTGATGCAACAGAGCTCTGCATGCTTAGACCTGGTGCTGTCCCTTGCAGCCATGGAAGACACTGTTCCCAAAAGGAAGACTGATGAGTGACTGAGGGAGTCTTAGAATCACTCCAGCCAAGAAAGAATTAGTGTCAAGTTTTAAAACATTGTAAAACCAAATAATTATTTTTCTGACCCTTTAAAATTTCTTAGCTGACATTACTCATGTGTAGGGATTTGAAAGAAAGCAATACCTTTCATCAAACAGAAATTGCAGAATTTTAAATGGACACACTGTGGTGACTAAAATTAGAATTTGGCAAGTATCACCATATTTGTTTTTCCTAAATCTAGCTATATTTACATCTATTTTCAGCAGCTAGAGACAGCAGACTTAACCATTTATGTTAGGCTAAAAAATATCAATGCATATGCAGCCTTCTGAAGATTTTCTATATTCTGACTGTTTACAATATAGTTAGTTTTGGTCAATCACAGGGATGATTTTTATTTAATTGCTATATATACAGCAGTAAGATTTTTTTCCATGTCAGGACTCTCTCCACTCCTTTTTTAGTGGAAAGTTTCACTGCCTTCTACCAGTTCACCACCCTTATCTTATTTGTCGAGGATCCTACCATGCATCCTATTCGTACTGAATTTTACTACACATTCGAGAACCCTACAGTCAGGGTGGAGGGACACCTAATTTAGGTGAAGACCACCGTGTGGACCTCCTTAGAAGTCGCTACATATCCCTCAATTTATTTTAGCTTCCATTTATCTTACAGACAACAGAAGTTAGCTCCTTTACAAGTATTGGATGACATCAGTGTCACATACCCATTGTATTCGTGATGCGATGACTACTTAGGTGTATTAGTCTGGTTCAGTGATCTTTGTTCCACATCCACAAAACTGCCCAACCCCTACTTGGAAAGCAAATGCCAGTGAGTTTGATGTTTGTGCCCGTTACTGAACAAGGACTGGTGCTGCTCTTCTGCTCTCCCTGTCTTACAAGCAGTCTGAATCTGGCCCTCTGCCACTTGAGTGTAGGGACTGAAAAGGACAAGGGCAGATGTCTTTTTCTAATTCATCTTTTAAAAAAACACTAAACTTTTCGAGAAAAATCTCTCTAGTGTTTGGCAGCCTGTATGGAAAATCAAAAGCCACTTTTCACAGTGATTACTGGTATGAAGAAAAGAACAGTATTTTAATACATAGAAATCAAACTCTCTTCATCTTTAAATAAAAGACATTTAAAAGTGGGCAATGAATTTGACCCACTGTGGCCCACAGTATGTAATGGAACACACCTACACTCTTCTTTTGTTTATTTCAGGCTATAGTACAAGACATTTCTGCAAGAGAAAATTGTTCAGTAATCTCAAGGACTAAGCTAAATGGATTTTTTCAAACCAAAGTATTAATAGTTCAAATATGTACAATTTAAAAAATTATATTATTATATTAATTCTGAGCAACTATGCTTATTTTGGTTGTCACCTTTTTTCAAGTCTTTCCTTTAACCAATAAAGAATTTGAGAATGAAAAAATTGATCATTTAAAAAAAATAAATCATACAATAAATCATATATTCTTAGTGGGAGTTCTTAAGTGAGTTGCAATGGTTGCTTTTAATATTTAAAATTACTTACTAAGTATATATATTAATCTAGAATACAAATATTGCACAATTTTAACTCTTGAAAGTTCCTTATGTTAAAAAAAAAATAGGAACTGAAAATAGTGAAATGATGAAGTTGTCAACAAAGAAATGATTAGAGTATGGGACGTTAGTGTGGTGGTCTTCTCATTAGTATGGAGATTTGAATATTAGACCATATATGATGAATCAATATACCTCTGAAAGCTTTCTTCTGCACAGTAATTCATCTAAGAGAGAGGTCACAGTAAAAATTTCGTTCTATTGACTATATAACATAGCTACATATACATTTAAAAAAAAAACTTGAAATATCCGTGCTTATATTTCCCACTGTTCATTTTGTAAATTGTCTTCAACAAATATTTTTAAAGGATATTCCCTTCAATGCTGGAGATTGTCTTGTCTGTATTAGTTCCTATAGAGCTACTCTTTATTACAATAACTATTCTCTGGATCTATACATGTAGAAATATTGTCCTCATTCTATAATGACCAAAAGTGATGCTTTAACTATGATTATGTGAAAAAATATGTATATCTTTAAAATATTTAAATAATAATCTTGATGCGTTTGTTGCGCTGACTTAATTTTTAAGTGATATTTGCAGTTCCTAATAATATAACTGCAGCTCTAATTATGTATCCTTAATTCTTAGTTAGAAACAAAGACACAGTGTAGCCACTATACTTTAAAAAATATATATTTAAAAAAGCATATGCAAATAACATTTTGGAATGGCAGATGTCCTGGTACGCGCACATATATAAAATAGCAGAATAAGTAAAAATGGGCAGATATTTCCCAGAAAAATAAAAAATAATTGTTAAGGAAAGAGTTAAAATAAAAGTCAGAAATATAACCCACTCTTGGGTTATAGATGAACAATAATAAACTCACTAGCAGTTTGAAAACTTCTTAGCATGGTTGTGCTTGAGTCTCACAGGTAAGATTTTTGTAAAAATACCATAAATACCAGAGTGTACTGCAGGATTATGAACATCCAGTTAAGCAAACACAACTCATCCTTTCAACACTGGATTCCGTCAGGTAGTATTGTTATCCAGATATGAGACCAGCAGAGCTGAACATATTTCCCTAATTAATATAAGAGTTCTCTGTGTGGCAAGATAGAGAAGTGGGTAAAAACAAGGCATCATCTGGCTGAGGGATAAGACAAATAAAAAGTATCCACTCAAGTGTATGTATCCATGTGAGGCATATATCCATATATCCCTTATCCATGTGAGGCATATATCCAGCAATTACAGCCCTGATGGAAGATTATTCTCTTGAAATCAATGACAGCTCTAAAGCTTTTTAACCGGCTGGTATTTTAAGAGAGAATTATGTTGGAAATATCTGTGTGCACAGACAGACATGCAGACATATAATACAACAGAGCTTCAGAGAAAAATAATGTGAGAAATACAAAAAGTGTAGAGTAGTCATTATCAAAATAATAGCAAGAAGTGAATATTTAGTTACTAAATAATGGAAAATAAAATTGCTCATTATTTGTAAAGGACCTTATAGCTTTCTCAGGTGTTCCCCCCTTCGTGCTTAACCCCAGTTCCTCCATGCTTGTTTCAGCACACTTGGGGGTACCCAGTGAAATACCCATGAGAGATACTGCATGAGTGTATAAATGCATAAGGACTCTGCCTCACACTTAAGCATTAATAAATGATTAAAAAATCAATAGAAACTTGTTACAAATTGCAACAGGTCTCTTGAGAGAGCTGCCTGCTTGAAACAAATCCGTTGGTCACTTTGTCACCTAGATAGAGTTGCATCTCCTTGTCCATCCCTTTGAAGGTGTCATTGACTACCAGATTTTCTCATTGAATCCTCTTGTTTTCTCCAGAACGCATATATGAACAACAACAAAAATAACATTTTCCAAGTTGCTTACATGAAACAAGTGTCTAAATTCCCCTTCAGAAGAAATTATTTCAAATTTCCAGTAAAATACCATAAACTGAGGAAAGTAAGAATACACAATGGTTTGAAAAAGGCAACATCCTCCAACTCTCTTTTCAGCCTGCTGCCTTTTTCTTAAACTAAACTTGGTCAATGTTTCTGCTGTGTAGACATCTGTCATTTACTTAGTTGCAGATACATATGAACTACCACAGTCATACTCATTGGCTTAAATTATGGGAGAATCAAATTTTGATTAAAGTCATTAATACCTGGCCATCTAGAGAAGTGATAAGTTCTGAATAAAATATTGATGAGATTTTGGTATTATTTCATGGATTATGCCATTTTACTAAACCAAACATTTTCAATTTTGCTTCATGGAAAAAATCTTTACATTTAACTCATAGCATGTATTGTATTTCAGGATTTCAGCTCTGAAAGTGTTTTCCCTTTACATGCTTACACTCAGGTATAAATCAGTAAGAAGTAAAACTGACATCCAAATATGAATATAAAAGTCAGACCATCTGCATGAATTGCCCAAGCATGTACACTCAGCTATAGTATAGAGCCACAAAAATCACCATTTGTCCACAAATCCTTTATTTATGGGAATCTGTTGATACAGAAAGAACATAAGACCAGAGCCCAGATAATCAAACACAAACAAATCTTCCATTATTGCAAGTGACAGACTCATGTTGAACCTTTTACAAATAAATCAATCTAGGTCACTTGCTGTCTCCATTGAAAAATATTTAGTCATCTCACTATTTTAACAGCTTTTTTTTTTTTTTTTAATATCTAAAACCACTTTTTTTGTTTATTTGTTTGTTTGTTTGTTTGTTTTGTGGCAACACTGTCTGTTAGTTGTCTCTTCTGGATGACGCTTTTCTGTCTCTGTATTGTTGTTTGTGGAATATTTATACAATACAATAATTTTCCCTATTAGTTTTCATTTTATACTTAACGGTTGCTTAAAAAGAGAATTAAGGTATTGTTTGGTAGATGGTAAAAACATCAGCTGAAACTACATCTGTCACTTAAAGTTACATTTCCTTTTCATCTCTGACTGGATAAATTTATCGTACATCCCTTGACCTAAACAATAAACAACTGGAACAAAGGAGTCTTAAATTGGCCAGACTCCGGAAAAAAATATATTGGCATTTTACTGTAATTGATTGTGCTACTGAGATTAGAATTGTAGAATTCAGAATTTAAGCCTTCATTTATCAGACAAAAAGCTAGTGAGATGGAAAGGACCTAAGTAATTACCTCAGCAACTCATCTGTCAAACCTTTCACAATTCTCCAGCTAGGGTTTACTGAATGGAGACTCCAGTGCTCAGCAGAGAGTAATTGCAACATAAAAAAGTGATGCTCATTTTGGTATACCTGCGTTTAACAGGACTGCATTTTTAAGCTGTCATTCCATATTTAGTTTTCTCTTTTACTCTGTATTGTCCTAAAACATTTAGTCAAAGCAGATTTAAGTGCTACATGAGTTAGAAGTCACTCAAAAACCTGTGAGATTATCATCAGCAATCAGTGCTGCAGTATAACAGCATTATATATTGTTTATAAACAGCTTAGCCAATTTCTGACCTACATTTATTTTAAGTAATTTGGAACTCTAACTGGGAAGCAAAATCAAAAGAAACTGGGTTAGAAGATACAGGAGTGTCTTAAAAATAATTCTTCAAAGGAGACTTAAATTTAACTAAGATATTTTTAAAATATTTAATATTTGATTAAAAGGAGTCAGAATTCATGCTAATCCCAAATTTACTTCTGAACTAACAAAACTGCACGATGATGAGATCAGGCTTCCTATAAAACAAAAAATTGGTGACATTCTTTTAAAAAGACTTTTAGGCCTTCTATGCCTCCTACTCCAAAAGAACTAGAAAGAGAAATTCCTGTCAAATGATGAATATTGATCTCTATTTCAGAAAAGGGTGTTTGAGGCATCCACATGGAGAGAGATCATCAGATGCCAGAAGATGGACAGTTGTGGCCGTTCTCATGGTGCTTTGTGACTTCTACTGAAGAGATCCTAGAAGTGGTCTTTTGGATCGGGTAACAAAGCTCCTTCCTCTCTGTGTTTGCTCCACAGGAGGGAACCTAACTCAGGTTTCTGCTCCAGGTATTAAAGTTTCAACAATAGACACTGAAGTTTCTAATGTGTTAATTTCGAAGTCCTTTACCAAATTCAGCTACAGGTACAAAGCTGTATAATGTATAATTATTGGATATTAACATAAAACTATTAAAATTAAAGCAAGTGAACTGATGTGTTGTATTCATCAGCCTTTTGAACTTAGCATCATCTTGAGAACTACTATAAAAAAATATTCTCAGTGACACCCTAATTTATGGCAAGATTAAATGTGAAGTTACCATGCATGAATGCTTTGTCATTGTCCTGAATTAATATCGGGCAGGTCAAAGTATATGCCACTAGCTCCATTCAGATAGTGGTGGCTTTGAAGCTAAAAATTTTTAAACTGACAGCAACTCAGTGATATACTGAAGTAATGCAATGCATTGAAGGGTACAGGTTTGTCCAGAATTGATTTTGCCAATCAACAATTAAAGTGCAGCTCACTGTTTCCAATATTGAACACTCAATATGTTTCATCAGTATGCAGGGCCTCACCAGTTGGCCATTACTTACAATCAAAAAATTTTTCAACTGCGAAAAATAAAACAGATTTTTAATATCTATTGTTATAATGATACCTGAACAATCCAGGACCCTTTGAAATCTTTTCTAATATAAAGCAATGAAAGTGATAGATGTGTAAGGCCCCCAGCAGATGGCCTGAATCTTGACTCAACAGCCTAAGATCAGAAGAGCATTTATGCTCCTGTACTTTCCAATATTTTTATTTTAACACTTCACAGAGGTCAGACTTTGGGGAAACTGATATGTCTCAGACAGATTACCTTTTGAAAATCAGTCTTATCCCTTCCTTCTTTTGCTGATTCCCAAACCATATGCTGACTACTGTCACACATCTCTCCATAATGCAAGCAGTGAAAAGCTATAACCTGAGCCTACTTTTCTGGAGCCAAAAAAGACATAGATTGTATGACCTAACTGTAGACCAAATAAAGTGCTGAAAAGTGAATCCCAGTCAAACTGAAACAAAGCGACAAACTCTGTGGGTTTTCTCCCCTTTCTCTGTAGTGTTACAAAGGTTGTACCATGGAAGGCTTTCTCCGTTAGCCAGCTTGGCAATAGGAATAGCAAAGCATTATTATTACGTGTTTATGATTTGACATAAAATTTTTCAATACTAATACAGAATAGCATACTTGACTTTGCTACTGCATTTCTGGTTGGCAGAGGAAAATTAAAACCGTTTTATACTAAATATTTAAGCCATGCATTTAGACAATTAAATATACTTATGTATATTTATAGGTGTGGTAATTCGGTAATTCTTATGACAAGAAATATGAATAGATTGTCCTGAAAAAAAAACACTGAATCCCCACCACTAGAGTCAAAAAAATTACTTTCTTGGCCTTTAAATGACTTTATAACAGGAACTTGAGTTAAAATTTTAATTCAGCTCATAAGTCTATATTTTTAATAGATATATGCTAATTTTGTTTTAATTGTAAAACCATTGTGCAACATTTACATAAAGCACATCCTTTCATTTTATGATAGCAAAAGTTCCAGAATCTTCATCATGGGTCAAAAATTTATTCTTAAGATTTTTCCTTTAAATATTTTTTTCTAACATTCTGGTTTTCTTTGAATGTAGAATTTTGTCAGGAGTTCTAAAATAATATTTTTGTCCATTATTTTGTGTTGACAAAATGGGAAGTAAATGATATTAATAACACTGCATCTTATCTATTACAGTAACCAGTGTTTGGGGGATTTTAGGACATGAAAATACTCTGAAAAAGATAATGTGATTTCAGGGGTGGGGAGAATATATCTTTAAAAAAAGAAAAAGAAAAAAAAATATCCAAGTATATGACTGTTAACAATTTCTACATCCAATAATCACATTTAATGCACTATCTTATATTAGGGCTTCAATCCATGGTTTCTGTAAATATAATATTCTAGGGGGAATGGGTATTTGTTTTTGCCATTCTCTTTAACATGCCAGGAGCTTACTCATATTTTGGTAGAATAAATGAGTTATTTGTATGCATGGCAAATGTGTAAAACAGCACACTTAAGTCTTTGTAGGAATTTTGCTGGTCTCTATTACATAAACTGCCTGCATTGGAGTCAGATTTGTGTCCATTGAAGGCAGAACTCTCCTTAGTTGCATGAATATGTATATCAGCCTGGGACCTCTCCTGCCACTGGACACAGACCTCTCCAGAATGCTCCTCAGCACTGTTTCTCTGGTTTGTCTGTCTGCCTGTGCCTGTCTTCACTGCTCTTACTTCAGACTGAGAGCACATCATTTCATTTGCACTGTGCCTTTACTATGAGTTTTATTTGTGTATGTGATGTAAGGTAGCTGAGCTACCTATATCTGTAGCCGAGCTGTAATCTCCTTTGTTAGTAATGATGTAGCAACTCCAGCAGTTTCTCTTCCCAAGAGATTTATTTATTTATTTATTTATTTATTTATTTATTTATTTATTTATTTATTTATTCCCAATGGTGTTATATCATGCCTAGGTTTAGTTAGGTCATAGCTGACGTTTCTCCTAAGGAAGCTCGTCTGCTGTAAGAGTAGAAACCTCTGTCTTTTCCATTGCCCATTGAGAATTTTCTAACTTTTTTATTACTTTTTTCTTACCAATATTGCTAAGATTCAATCAGATAATCATAATAAACCAAATCTTAATGCAAGCGCATTATTCTCAATGCACCTTGTCCATCAAAACTCAAATGCAGAGATAAAACAAAATGCACAGAGTCATTTTCCATTAGGGAAAAGAAAAGAGAATTTTAGTAAGCTCAAGAATTGACAGTCTTTCTGGCAGCCGTTTCTGGGGAAAAAAAAAAAAAAGTCATTGAGAAAATCATTTACATACTGCACTTTATATAAAACACTTATATCAAGAGGATTTTCTTTTAAAATTAAAAAGATTAATCCTCAAGGAAATTTAATTCTACTACAGAGAAAACATTTTATTTAGTTCTTAATTTTGGAAATAATGATATAGGTAATTAAGGTAACAATTCCACACAATTTATGTCTAAGTAAAATTAAGATGTTTGCTCTCCAAGCTAATTTTTTTTTGAGAGAGAAACAACACTGAGTGCTTCTTCACACAGAACAACAATGTAATATTAGTTCAATCTAATAGAAGATCTTGACATATGTAGTTTCCAGCATCTAAAAGACCACCAAGAAAATTATTTCCTATATAGGAATGCACCAAATCTAGATGCTGTTGTATTGTTCAGAGCCTTAGCTCAAACATACTGATGGGATTCACAGCCAGCACATTTTCCAACACACAGGGTTCACTCTGAGATGTTTACCAAACATTCAGAACCTGAATACAGTGAAAAGACAAGACCTGAGTATCTTATTTCCATGCCAGCAACTATTATGCATTACACTGCAACAAGCATGTAGGAAACATACATTCAAGACCTTGCTTCAGATCCAGCTGTGCTCCTCAAAACAATTTTCTTATGATTCAGCTGACCACACACATCAGCCACCGGTTATTATGGATAAATGTCTGTTTTGCTTTTTATTACAGAAGAGCTTGTCTTGATTAGGTACTTAATTCCTCTGTCTTTTACCTGACTTCTCCTATTGGCTGCTGGAACAGACTCTATGCTTTACGCTTTTATAAAGCTCCTTAATAAGCATGGAACTTGCTCCTTCTCATTATTTTATTTTATTTATTTATTTATTTATTTATCTATTTTGTAGGGAACAACTTGGGCTTGAAGTTACTTTAGGAAAGAAAGTGTAATCTTTAAGGAAAAAAAACTCTGATCTCTACTCTGCTAATCTGTACAATCAAAAATAAACAAATAAAAGTCTGAATGTTTTTCTATTTTCAAAAAAAAAGTTTACTCTGTTTCATAGAACAATTTGTCTCTTTGTTTTTTTCACAGTAGTGAGGGGCAAGGAGAAGTTTGAGAAAATGTGAATTGTGATAAATTGCTCCTCTTTTTCTCAAGACCTAAAGTAAACAACTTATAATTAGAACTGATGGAGGTACTGAATTTTAGAGCTGGTGTAATTAAGAGCAAAACATGGGTCATCACATCTCAGAAAGTCTCATATTTTTTCCTGAAATATCTGAACAAACACGCTAACACTAGTTCTCTGCACATTGAACAGAAATGTGAGGAGTAAATTGTTAACATCTTTCTCCATTTCATTGTTTTCTCTTCTTGGGCTATGTTCTCTCCCACATTATGTGTTATCTACCACAGTCTAATTTCTTGGACACATGGATAGATGGTCATTTTTACAATACTCCATTTAATTAATGGAAATCAGTGAAACATAAAGTGTATGTATAACATATATTTGGAAAAAATGTTTTATATTTAAAAATAATTGCTGCTGGGTGGTTATTGCTAAAGGACAATTAGTTGCTCACAGGCTGCCTCTGGGTGCAATTTGTGCTTATCTGGTACCAAATAGTCACATTTAGGAATGAATTCATTTTAGAATTCTTGTCACGTTTCTTCCCTTCAAATCCACTCTTTTCCTACTTTTGACTTTCAGACATGACCCTTTCTCCCAACTTTTTTGGAATCTTTTATCTCCAGAGCCCAAAGATTTCAACAGAGTACAGTATTTCCCAGATGGGGCAAGACTTTGGAGAAATACTAGGTAAAAAACATCATTTGGCAATGACAGGTGAGGACAGTTACAGCAAGAGGCAATGCATCTCTCACACATATAAGAAAGGGGAGTTTCAAGTTCCCTGTTATACCCCTGTTGTGACATACAACCTCCATCATCAGAGAACTGATCAAACACCCCACTTGGGTCAAAATAATTACACAGTAATTGATTCTGTCCTAATTTGGAGGACTAACAGGACACGAGAAGTTAGTAAATTAGATCTTCTGCATAGACCAGTTTAGACTGCAGTAGGGGTTGCCAGGAGTAGGGATGAGCTGGGGAAGCAGCACCAAGCTCAGGGAACCTTCCCTCTTTGGGCACTCGCATCAGCAAATTTCTCCTTTGCACAAGGAGACTTTTCAAGCAGGATATAGCCAATTTAAGAGTACAGTGCAATTATTTATTGGCTAATACACATGATACATATCTAGGATTAATGAGTTACTGAACTAGGTATTAATATTCTCACCAACCTTAATGAGACATTCAATGCATCTTTGCTGGCTAGGCAATCATCGGTCACGTCAGGTATGGCTGATCTCCATTGCTGCTTGGAACGGGCTGATCATCAGGGTTTCTGAGATTTCATCTAATTTTCTGCTGTATTCTAGGGATTTTAGACAACTTAAGGCAGTGTTTTCCCCATTTAATCCCTTCCTGCTAACTACTGTAGTATCAAAAAAAATATTTCTATGTGTTTCTTTTCTTATCTTGCACAGTTTTAGCTCACACCTTCAAGACAATTTTCTCAGTAAAATCAAGCCAAGGTTACAAAACTCTGCTGCACTGAACTAGGCCTTGCATTCAGACAGATGAATCCCTCCTCTGTGAAATTATCCTACCTTGTTTCCTAATTTTTCCAAGTTTTCCATACTCCTTTCCCCCTATATTTTAAGTAGTTAGTGGTCCTAGTGGGCTAGTGGGCTTTGCCTTTCACACTGTATAAAAATCCTGTCAACTCAAAGGCAAAATTTGCTGGGAGGGAGAAACAGGAGGAGAAAGAGAACAGTGTATTTTAAAGGTCACAGCTGGTAACATTTCTCCTTATGTTGCATACAGGTTGTGAAGTTTGCATCCCAGGGCCCAGCTAATGTTTCTGTTTCCCTGCAAATGGCTGGCTTCAGCATGTTCCAAAGTAGGCCAGGAAGAAGTATTGCTCAGTCAAGTGACCTGGACAGCCTTGTCCTACTTGAGCAAGAGGAGAGCAGCTTCTATTTGAAGTGGCTATATTTTTGTTTTTGCCTGAATTAACCAGGATTTTGCCTCCCTCATGGTGCAAGGCCCCTAAATGAACAACTTGGGGCAGCCAGACCCTGCCAGGGTAACCTGGGCACTCTCTCAGAGAAATGAGAAAGGATTTTGAACAAAAAGAGTGCTGCAGAATAAAAGAAAGGTGGTAAAGAAAAAGGAGAAGGTCATCTTTCACATTTCATCACTCCCTCACTCAACCATGCAGCAAAACAGCAGTTTTATAAATGACTCCTTCTAAGAACTAAGTCAACTCTGTCATATCAACAAAACGTTAATCTTCCTTAAAATATTTTCAGTTAGAGTTTTACCTATTCCATAAAAACATTCATCATTCAAAATCTCATTTAAATCCTTAAAATAGGGCCTCAGTAATACATAGATGTAAATAAACGTAGAAACTGAGAGCTATTATGCATTTTGACAATTTTTAACTCATTAATTCACTTTTTCTCATACACAGTAGGGATGTTAGTTTTTCACTCCTGATATAATTTCAGATTTCCTTTTTTTTTTTTTTTTTTGATGACATAAATGAAGTATTTTATAAGGTCTTTCTGGTAGCTAATTCATTATTTGTTTAGAAAAACATTATTGAAAATGGCCTTTTGCCTCAAGTGTAGTTTTAACATTGATCAATTTAAGAAACAAAAATTCCCCTCCCAAAATCTCATATAGAACTTTGATTTTGAAGGACCTGAAGCACTTACACTTGTAAAGAAATAATTTTTATGTTTTCAATCAATGTGTAAATTTCCTAGAGTGCTCAAAGTAAGGTTTTTTTTTGTGATATACATATGGATGGAAAAATTAAAAACATGGAGCTAGCTTCAAGGTTTAAAGTATGTTTTTCTAATAAATTTTGTATAGATTATTAGGAAATACTGTTTTTAGCACAACTTATTTTTCCAATGTCTTCTGTTAGGATAGTTACTCCAATATAAAGCTGCACTCATACAATTACTTTTTTGAAATATTTTTGCTGAATATATAACTTCCAATAATATCAAACCCATGGAAATTGGATTATGTTTAATCTTAAAGAGATGTTATAATAATTCAGGAGCTGTCACTGTGTGAATTTTGAGTTCTAGTCTGATCCCAGGTGTTGTTCCCCTATTTCATAGCTATGTCATATAACTCTCTTTTCCTTTTTTCTACCTCATTCATCTTGCATTAAAAAGGCAGGGCAGTGCTGTCACAGGCTGATGTGACACTATCAACAGCTGAAAAGATCTGACTGTCAGTTGAGCCCCAAGATAAAGCCTACTTTCACCCTGCAAGGAGCTGAAGGTTGAAGGAGAGAATAAGCATTTCAGAAAATACAGGATCTGAAATACATAATAAAGTTGGTTAACTTTGATCAGACAACAGCTCACACAGTCATGTGCAAGCTGATGACTTATAACAATAGAGCCAACAGTGTAAGCAAAGTAGAAAAAAACTCAGCCGGAGCCAACCACCCACAAATTTACTCAGTTCTTTGAGCTACGCTGATATTATATCTATAGGGCTAGTCGCATTCGAGCTAGCTAGCCTGTAATTAAAACATGTGTATCCCTGTGAGCTGAACTTATACAGGGAAAGATAGATCAGAAAAAAAAGCCCTACAGAGTTTTGTAGAAAAATGTCCTTTTTAATTGTAGGAACAGTAGAAAGCGTATTATAAAAAGATCCATTCTAAATCATATCAAAGTCCAAAATGCTGTTACCAATGGCAGCTGAAAGTAGTTGCTCAGAGAAATGCATCGGAAGACAGTGTGTAATGATGATGATTTCCTAGAGTATTCCCTCAGATTTAAAAATATGTGGCTTGGGGGCTTCCTGAAGAAAGTAGCAAACTGACCATACAGGAAAGAAAAATGGAGAAAGATACAGAAGAGCTGTGTACATGGCTGTGAGGAAGATCACAGACTTTTTTGTGAAAGAGAAAGATCTTTGGAGAGGCTTTAGGCAAGAACAGTGGCAAGTGGTGAGAGCAAACTTGATCCTTTTCTGTTCCTTATCAAGGACCAATGTATTTGCAGTGGGTTTATGTGGCAAGGTTTTGGTAGCGGGGGTGGGGAGGGGGCATAGGGGTGACTTCTGTGAGAAGAATCCAGAGGCTGCCCCACGTTAGAAAAGGGCTCCGCTGCTGGCCAGAGCCAAGCCAATAAGCAATATTGTTTGCACCTCTGTGAGAGCAGATTTAAGAAAGGAAAAAAAAAATAACAGCTGGGGAATGGCAGCTGGGAGAGAGAGAAGAGTGAGAAATAGCCTTGCAGATCCCAAGGTCAGTGAAGAAGGAGGCGGAGAGGTGCTCCAGGCACCAGAGCAGAAGTCCCCTGCGGCCTGTGGTGAGGACCATGGTGAAGCAGGCTGTCCCCCTGCAGCCCATGGAGTACCACGGTGGAGCAGGGTTCCACACTGCAGCCCGTGGAGGAGACCACGGTGGAGCACTTGGACCTGCACTGAAGGAGGCTGCAGCCTGTGGAGGAGCCCCACCAGAGCAGATTCCGGGCCGGACCTGTAGCCCGTAGAGAGCAGCCCATGCAGGAGCAGGGGATCTGAATGGAGCTGCCACCCATGGGGGACCCATGTTGGAGCAGTTTGCTCCTGACGGATGGACCCCGTGGTACGGAGCCGTGTGGGAGCAGTTCTTGAAGAGCTGCTGCCTGTGGGCAGCCCCCGCAGGCTCAGTTCAGGAAGGATGGCATCCCGTGGGAGGGACCCCACGTGGAGCAGGGGCAGAGGGGGACCGTGAAGGAGCAGCAGAGACGAAGCGTCAGAGACTGACTGCAGCCCCCATTCCCCCGTTACCCTGCGCTGCTCGGGGAGAGGAGGTGGAAGAGGGTGGATGGGGAGAAGACGTTTCTGTTTTCTTTCCTTTGTTTCTCACTTCTCTATCTTGTTAGTAATGGGCAATAAATCTTATTATCTCCCTACTCTGAGTCTGTTTTGCCCATCACAATAATTGTTGAGCGATCTCTCTGTCCTTATCTCAATTCCTGAGCCCTTTGCATTGTATTTTCTTCCCTTTTCCCTTTGAGGAGGGGGAATGAGAGAGCGGCTGTGGTGGAGCTCAGCTGCCCACCCAAGTAAGACCACCGCAGTATGTTAGGCCAGTGTTTGGGCCAGGCTCTCTCCAAACTAGACATTTGCCATGTGAGAAAAAACATTTTTGTGCCAGAGTTAAGTCAGTTTGACTTAGTGGCCTTAGCGTTCTTGCTAAAAGGGCCCAAACATTGCCTGTCACAAAAGCAGCTGGAACACAAGCAGACTGAATTATATGATTTTTGTGTGGGCTTCCATGGACAAACCCAGGGCATCCTGCAGTTGACAGTGTAGTGGGTGGGCCACTTGGTACACTGGGCTTTATATATTACCACAGAGATCAACAACAGCCTTCATAAAAGCTTTCTGGAAGGCTACCAACAAAGAAATAATAGTTACATGACAGATTATGTCACAGGGAACAGGCAGCCTCCTACCATCTGCTTCCCCCTTTGGGGTTCTTCTGTCAGAAAATCTTATTTTCAGGTTCTTTCTCTGCCTGAGGGCTTTCAGATCCATATCTTCAAAGAATGACTCTTACCTACATGTTTATAGAGGCATCTGAATCCGAGGGCATGGGAAAGCGGTCTCAGCTCTACCTCTTGACATTGTTTCACAATGCATAAAAACGAGCTAATGTCCTAAACTTCAAGCAGTATTTTGTCCAATCCTTGGAACACAGAATGAAAGATTTTCAAATGCCCTGAGTCACTAGGCAAGAGATTTTTTTTTTTCTTTTCCGACCAAATCAATCTTGAGCCCTTGTCTGCTGATAACAAAATCTCAGCTGGAAGAGTGGAAATTATCTTCTCTTCTCCCTTAACAAAACAAACAATATACTGGTAGATGATGCACACTCCAGAGAACTAGGAGTCAAATTGCTTCAACAAGAAAAAACTGTACACTACTTACATCTTATGGGATCTGCTGTTATTCTCACAAAAGGTAGGACATCTCGAAGTCCAGCTGTGTGATAAAAAATCTGCTGCTGCTGTAGTTCCCCATGTCATAAAGCTCCAGTGGGAATTGAAGAACACATCCACAGGGACACAGAAAAATGCCTAACTTCATAAACAGGTGCAAGCTTGGTACTGCATTGCTCTACGGAAAATGAGCTGGAGTCCCTTATCAGATCTGGTTAGTATTGATGGCAGATGAAGAAACTGGGAGGTGCAGTAGGGTTCACAGACTCATGTGGCAATCATATCTCAGGAGCACTGCAATCATATGATGGTATCATCCAGCGTTGCTATTTGAAAGGAAATAAAGTTGCTAGTTCAGAAAAATAGTTTGTCAGATGAAGTAAGGTGAAGTACTCAGTGAATTCAAAGAAATCTGATCTGATTTTGAAAACCTGTAAAAATATACTGGCTTTTATCTTAAACTATGTCTTCATTAGTGACTAATATAATATATTTACCACATAGGCAAGCATAGTATGTGTTCTCATATGATTAGGTTTTTAAAATACTTACTCTTGGTACAGTATTTATAGTATGCTTTGGTCTATATGGTTATGTGTACATGTGGGAATTTCCTCTCACATTCTTTCACCCATTGAATAGGTTTCACAGTTTCTGAAGTCACACAGAACACACAGAAACCCCAAAGTGAGCTGAAAACAACCTTTTTCCTGTACCTGATATTTTTATCACAAGAACTTACACCCAGCTTTCATATGAATCACCATTACATCACACTTTTTAGGACAGATCTATTTGCAAGTGCCATAGCAACTGCTGAATGGTTTGGGTTCCAAATGGTGCTTGATATGGCAACTTTGCCCATACAAGTGCAGCCACTAAATCTACATTGCAGTTAGAGCTCAACAGCAGTAGAGAGAGTTTTTTGGAGAACAATGAAGTGCTTTGCCCATAGCAAAGTCCTCAGCAGACTCACCTAAATACATTTTTTTTGTATTCAACCCACAGCACTCTAAACTGTAGATATGATTTTTCTGTTATTCTGAAAAAATATCAAAAATTATGTATTAAAAGTTGCCATGTTATCTTGCAATTTTTAAGCTAACTCGTATTGCACACCCAGGTTCTGTGCTGTTCTGTAATACTTAACTTGTGGGAAAAGTGCTATGTGGGGTAATAAAACCAAGTAGAATACCCAGTGGAAGTCTAGGAGTCAGACAAGGGAGATTCTGCACTGAGAGTATTAGGAAGTAGGAGGCGTCTTATGCACTTTTTTCTATCATTCTGTAATATTACATAGTAATTTTATAAATGGAAGAAAGATGGTTTTTGTAAATATTTTTTTTTCACGTACAAAGATGCAGCTCTAGGAAGATTTATAAGAATAAACAGTATGTAAATATCACTTGGATACTCTGCAGGTATGTGAAAAATATATGTGCTGGCTTTGCCTGTGTACATCTAAGCGTACAAAAAAATCTTGCAATATATATTGGAATCCTTTTTTTTTTTTTAATTTGTCTGGAATGTTATGAAATCTTATATGAGCTGCTGAATGCTACGCACCAATATCCTTCAATAATGTGGTTTTACTAGGTGAAGTTGTTGACCTATTAATAGTTGTCCACTACATTTCAATTGAGGGGCATCTGAATGAAGAGAGAGATTTTATGTAGTCTTCACACATAGATAGCAGGACTGTGGCACGGTAGCTAGAATTTTAATGCAGTGATTTAGTGCCGTTCAGCTGGTTGCCATTCCATGGTGAGTGCTGTAATAAACCCAGACTGACAAAGGGTGGGACAGAAAGCTAATTTTGCTGTGATGCCTTTTTCACAAAATGATTTATTTTAATGCTTATATTTGTTGTCACAGTAAGCCTAAGAAACCCGCTGATGGCCAAATCCCTATGAGATCAGTCTCATTTGATATCTGAAGATAATTTTCTAGGATGCCGAGCTTATGTTCCCTCCAGAGGTGATTTCATTAGTGATGTCATGACATAAAGCATTTAAGACTGCTGCAACTAGTTACATGTGTCATTGGTGGATGTTCTGATTCAAACGCAGAGACTGACCCAAGGCAGCAGAGCTCACACATACATCTTCTACAGATGTCTGTTAGATTTCTAGCAGCCAGACAGGAAGAGAGAAGTCCTGTCATTTATTAAATAAAAAGGAGAATTTAATTTTCACTAAATGTCAGACATACCTCGGGAAACAATCCTCTTATAGAGTCTATCTTTTTTTTTTTTTTTTAGTATGTTTATTCACCTCTCCGGTTACTGTTCTGTTGTGGTTTTTTGTTTGTTTGTTTGTTTGTTTGTTTGATTAGATCTTCAAAGTCTATCCTTGTTGATTGATATTAGAGTTGATTCAAAGAAAATGAAAGCAAATATAAGAAATTAAAAACATTCTAGGAAACTGCAACACACTTCATGATTTGTTAATTTTGTACAGATGACAAGTTCACTCATTTAGAAACAATGCTTTGATTATATTCTATCAAGTTTTATTTATCCAGGATAATTCTTCATAGCATAACAGAAAATAACTAACATGAACATTTTATACTAGTAACAATATATGGCTTTCAAATAAGACAAAGGAGCTCATTTTGCTGTTGCTTGCTATTTTTACCAAGACCAAAGTCTAATTTCAGGTAAACTGAAACAAGATACCATGGAAAGATTCTATTTTGCCATCAGAAAAAATCCCGATTCACAGTCAGGAACGTGAGAAATGGAATCGGGCCCTTTTTGGTTAAAACGCAGTGGAGTGCCATGGAAAAACAGGAAACTTAAAGAAAATGGATCCAATCCACCTCACGTGTTACACTGCTATTTGTGTTCTTTAGAGCTCCAAGTTCCCTTCTACATGCATTTCATTCTTTCTTCATCTCCAGCTGAAAGGGGCTGGGGCAGCTGGGTGCCTTTTCTTACCTGTTGACAGCTCCTCGGTGACATTTAAGAGAAAGCAGTGACATTGAAAACCCCAGAGCTTGTCTTGAGTTTAAATGCAGCTGACTCCAGTTTCTTTATCTGAAACCAGTTTTTGAACGCATTTTGTGACATTAATAATGAGTTTCTATGCTATTCATTAATGACCACTACACATTTTTTAAAAATGTGATTTAAATACAATTATTTCTTTATTTAGGAAGAGAACTAAATAATATTTGAAATAGAGCCAGGTAATACATTTCTAATTGTGTCTAATTTTAAAATATTTTTTTCTAGCTGTCTTTATTGGCATGTTATGTTAACAATTTTTTCTCTCTCATGAATGTCACTGCAGCAAATGAATTGTCAGCTTGTCACAATGAATCATAAACTTCCTTCCCATGTCCCTCACCTTCAGTGTTGCATTGTGATAGAAACACCTAGCCTGAATATTTTGTGACCCTTTCTAAAATGGGAATTACCACCAGCACCACCACAAACCCAAAGCCAAGGGCTACATCCCCCCAAATAACTTAGTCTCTTAGCATGCCTTTTGTTGCTGCTTCAATCTCCATTAGCTACGTTTCTGCTCATTTTCAGAAATGTTCCCCTTCATCTCGTGCCTAACCCCATAGATAATCTATGGCACTCAGCACCTCTTTTCCTGTCACGGGGAAACTACTGATATCTTGTTGGTGTCATCAGGTGGCTCTGGGGCTGCCCAAGATTATCTTGACACCCTCTCTCCTTGGATATCATGTCAACCACCATGGCCAACTCCCACTGCTGGATGTGGCCATTGCGAGTCCTGACCTTAAGCTACCCATCTGGCCTTCTGTTGGGCAGGGTGCAGGCTGGTGAGGAAGGTTACACTGCATCCCCTTGGTTACTGTTGTTGGTGCCACTTCCTCACTGCCATCTTCACCACCTTCCTAAATGACTTGGAAGGCAAAGTTTTATTGCTTTTAGTGGGCTGCTCTGTCAAATTGGTCCTGGCAGAATGACTTGGTCATGCGGTGGATATTTCTGCCATGATCCTGTGACATATAGAGTCCCTGAGGACTGAGATCAAAGGTTAAACAGCTTTCTGCTGCCATCTCTTGATAAACCAGAGGAAAAGGCAGCAGAAGCTGATACACTGTTTGGGCAACACCCATCAGGCCCAGGCAGGCATTTACCGCCTGCTGATGAGGATGAATTTACCTTCTGGGTGGACAGAGTACTAACGAGTTGTCAGGAGTGTTTGATGGATGAGCATCAGAGCTGCACTGGGAGAAAGGCTTCATTATAAATAAACCTCACCACTGCTCCCCTGGGACAGGGCTGCAGGAGGCTGGAAGGGAATAGCAGTTTCTATCTTTAAGGAAGTGAGTAATTTCCTAATGGCACACACACTGGCACTTCTGCGTGTTATGGACAGATTTTGCTGCTATAAAAACAGGCTTGACATACAGGCTCCATCATCATAAAAGACTCTAGGTGTGCCCCTGGAGTGTCCCAGAAATGGTGGCTGCAAAGCTCCATAGGGAGCCCAAGTCTTTGCTAAATCTCAGCGACAAGGACATTCTGTGGCCATTCTGTTCAGTCAGCTCCCCTCAGTTTCATGTGTCCCGTAGTTTACCACCAGTAATTACACAGCTCCCATTTTGTTGGCTAGCTAAATCTTTGGTGATCATACATGTATAGGTCACCTAGAGCAGTTAATATTCATCACTGTATATCAAGCAGGTCTGTAGCCCATGCCTCAGAAGCAAGGAGCTTTAAATAAGTACACATTCCTTTCCTTTGTCTTTGTAAAATGTATTGTGAAACCAATAGAAATAAATAATTTAAAAATAAGAGTAGATTAATTCTCAGTTAAAGATTCTGCAAAACCTGGGTCCATGAATGCTGCTTTCATGATCTTCAAGAGTTTCCATAATTTCTGCTTAGCTGATTCTCCAGGATGGGGAAAGATTAAAGCAGCACAAATTCACGTCATTAGAGAACTTGCTGAGAAATTCCTTGAACAGGTATTGCATGAAATGCATCTGTAATCCCTGAACTGAACCCAGGATCCCTACAGAAAACCGTGGTAGCCCTGTGATACCAAGTTTCATTTGTGCTTGTTCTCTCTTCTGCTACTCTGTTACTAACCAAATTTAAATATTATCTAGTGCTTCAATACTCTCCTGGGTGAAGTGGGATTGAGGAAGCAACTAAATGAATCCTCATTAGCTGGTGGGTTCTGAAATGTGTAATTCATACAAGTGCTCCATAAAATAGAATTTTCCTAAAAATTTTTCCAGTTATACCTTGAGTGAGGTGGTATTCCTCCATTAGGTGGCAGCAGAGTAAAGGGGGCTTTAGAATGAAGTTTTGTTCTTAAACACTTTCGTCCTACATTACTGTTCTCTAGAGATGCAAAGTTGTTTGTTGGTTATTTTATTATTATTATTATTATAATTATTATTTTTTTATTTTTATTTTTATTTTTATTTTTATTTTTATTTTTATTTTTATTTTTATTTTTATTTTTATTTTTATTTTTATTTTTATTGGATATGATGCAGAGAGAGACAGAGAGTGAAATGGCAGGGAGACTTTAAATTAGCAGAACACCAAGAGGATTAAAATTGTGATAAACCTAAACTAGTAAAAAATCAAGAGAAGAATTGTCGCTTTTTACTTTATTTATTTGTTCTTAATTTTTCTCTGGAAATCATTTCCCATTATGGAAGATTAGTTGTAAAGTTTACAACATTTTTATCATTTTTATCAAGGAAGCCATCAGCAAAATTAAAGCAAAATTATAATAATTACAACCAGTACTCTCCAAAGACTTAAGACTTGAAATACACATCTGTAGATCATTAACATATATACAGTAAATACATACTTTTCATTTAATTAGACTGATGCTTATATACAATATCTGTCATTATTTGGCAAATTAAGGAAGCAATTGCAGAACTACTGTGGCTGGTCTAAAGCCGTTGTTATAAAGAAAGACAATATGAGAAAGACACTATGAGAAATGAGAAACAAAATGCTGAAATGTGTTATAGTGCTGATGGTGGCCTAAGTGTACTTCTGACATCTCTTCAAATAAGTTTTACAATTAAACATGGAAATTACCTAGTTACACCCATGAATGTCCCTGAGGATCTCCTTTTTAATAAAACTTTGTACTCTGCCCAGGATAATAATATTTATTTTAATTGATAGGAGAATGTTTCACTCCCTTTCTTTCCAAAAGTGGCTAATGCAAATATAGTGAAGAGTAGTACACACCTATTAAAGGAGAAGGCTTGATATGTCCAGCTATTCCCTGCCTTTTCCTTAGTCATACATTTATATTAAGTAAGTCAGTTTGAATTGAGTCAGAATATTATCTCTTTTTCCCAGGTTTAAATTTTATATGTAATGCCCATAATATTTCAGTGTTGTGGCCTCAACTGTACTGCCTTTGAGTCACCCTAGATCATCTAGTAAAACTCCTGGTTGCACAAGGGGGAGTTAGACCAGTGGCTTTCTAGTATGAATTGCTTAATCCCTGCAGGATGCTGGAGAAAATAATCTTTTTGGGCAGGAACATGAATCCTGTACATGTATTTAGAGCCATACTCCAATGCCCTGCTGTATCCTCTAGGAAATTCTAATTGTGTTTAGCTGTCATCTTAAGTTCTTATGTGATTTAATGATATGGGATAAGAAGATTATTCTGATAGGATATTAAGGGGAAATATCAATTTGATTTAATCCCATGTTTCTGCATCAGCATCCTCAAATGACCTGTGCTGCTGAGCCACTGTACTTCCTAATGAGAACTAAGCTTTCTGCCATTGTTCCTGTACAACCTCCCGCACTGGTCCAAGAGCTGTATTTCAACTTACTCAACTGTGGTCTGAGACAGACAGGCAGATAAATGTACAAATACAAAAGCCTTTTTAAAGAAAGAGACAAAAATCTCACTAAGGGATTAAAGATTAAAAAAAAAAAAAACTTTTTAACAGTATACTGACTATCCAACTGCATGACCCACAAGTAATCATAACTTAAGTTTTCATATCGGGAACCAGAAAGTACATGCTTTCTTAGGGGTCAATTATATTCTCTCCAAATGGCTCCATGCATTTCAAAATGTTGCTAAATCACTATTTAGCTGCTCCCCATTTTATTCAACAGCCAGCCAGAAAATGAGTACTTTTGAATCTTTGGAAAATACACAAAACTAAAAAGAAAATGAATAGTAGAAGAACAAACTAGGTCTCCTGCCTTCTGTTCTTGATCATCTAAATGACCTCAGATAGATTACCTTGTTTTCGCCAAAAATATTTTTTCTCTCAAAAATGAAAACAACCCTTTTCTTGACTTTATCTCATTTCATGTTATTATAGGACCCAATATAATTCATAGTTTTATAAACAAGTTTAATGGATCAGATTAATGTACAGGCCAGTGCTTGTTCTGACAGCCATTTGTCCTCTTTACCCATTCATGTCCTCAAACAACAGCTCCAGCTTTGTTAAAGGCAGTGAAATTTCTGTCAGATTATGTTTAGACTCTTCCAAATCTGCAGGTTAGGACATTACTTCCTACCAATTCATTGGACAACTGGCCATGAAGATAAAAGTAGCCTATCAGGCTCAATTAATGAAGATCAATATGTGAGGTGGTAGCAAGTTTAGATGCAAATTGAAACATATTTTTGTCCATTCTTAGCTCTTATTCCAGTGTTTTCATGTTGTACAATAGTACAGTGTGAAAATGGACGTACAGCTTTGTCAAAACCAACAATATGATGATTACAGTTTAAAGGTCAATGATTGGATTTTTAATTTTTTTTTTCAACGGGAAATCTGGCTTTCCAAATATATCATAGAAATATAAACATCAAATAAGTCATGTAAATGGAAATATACTGTCTTGTTTCAGTGCTTTGAGAATCACTACTCCCTTTTTTCTCATCAAATAACACGAGTTT
Source organism: Anser brachyrhynchus (assembly GCF_964034855.1). Lineage (NCBI taxonomy): Eukaryota > Metazoa > Chordata > Aves > Anseriformes > Anatidae > Anser > Anser brachyrhynchus. Next base: position 28,801,533 of record NC_137694.1, on the reverse strand, counting down.
CAGTATAAAAAAATTGAAGAAGAGTTAAATTAGAATCCTAGCATGATTGCACATAAAATTCTGAAAATTTCATCATTTAAAATAAAAAATGAATCAGAATTTTTTAAATTAATCCTACAGATGCAAAGTAATGCACAATTAAGTAATGTAATCTACCATATGTCCTACATACTTAGATACAGTGGGGGGCAGCCATAGAATTAGAGCACCAATCTACGTATTGTAGACCATATGTCACATTTGTAGACCACTTGGAAGCTGCAGCTGCTGCAAAATGAAGTTCCTATTTGCTTAGCAGATCTGGCAGTAGGAGCATACCTTATGTTAGTGTTGTTTTTACTATATGTTCCTACAGCGCAAATTCACGCTGTTGATGCCGATTGCTAAACCTGTGTATGTTTTTGATCCTTGTTACCTGAAAAATCCCTATTTCTTCTTGGTGAAACTCTTGCAATTGCTCTTAGGTCTGCAATGCTTCCTCTGCTTTTGTTTAGATCTTACCACTCTTATTTTAGGAAAATTATGGTGCTAAAACCCTTTTTTCCCCTGTAACTATTCATTTTCATTCTTCATGACAGTTTTTTTAATCTCCCTTCTCACATCACTAAAATTTTAATTTAAAAAAAATCACTAGTTTTTTTCAGGAAACATTTCTCCAACAGCTGTTCTCTTAGAGTGCCATTAATTACTGAAAGATTAGGAAATATTGATTATTTATACTTCTCAGTTTTTAAGAGGTAGGACAAAAAGGATTTAAATACCATCGCACCTTATTTAAACACATACTTATTTCACTCTCTAGAGACAAGAAAAAAGAAGTCTTATTTTAGATTTTGAATATCTCTATAATTCTATTTATTCATCTAGAGATGCATTTTATTTTTTCTGTCCTGTGGGACTTTTTTTTCTTTTTCACTAGGTGATATTTGAGAAGTTTCCCCAATATCTCCCCAGACACTGTGCAGCAAAACTTCTTATTTTGTCCAAGCCAGTAATTAATTTCTTCTACCAGTTTCCTTTGGAGTACAACCTATGACTGATCAATCTTTTTATGATATAGTACTAAACCTATACAGGCTTGATTAATTACCTATCTTTTTCAAGGGTGTCATTTGCTACTAGAAAGAAAAAAAAATGTTTTCTCCCCAAGAAAATCCCTCTAGCATACAGAAAACATTTCTTTATTTCAATTTTAGATGATGAATGGTGGGCTAGGGTGGACTGTACTTGTCCATCTTCCCTAAAGATGCCAAGCCTCTAGAACTCCACAGACTGTTTAAATCTGTATGGTTTATATTTGTTGGTTTGCATCAAATGAATGTCTGGGTCATTCTCTATTTATTCTCCTCTGAATCTGATGCATGTCTTTTAGAAGGAAAGGATTCTTTTATATATATAATATATAATGTTTTTGTTTGTTTGTTTGTTTGTTTAAGAAAAAGGGTGATGCTGAAGAACTGTGAGAACTGCATAGATCAACATTTTTTTAATAGAAAATTAATTTCTGAAAGCTGCCAGTTTTTCACCCTGACTCTATAATTGCCAAGCTACATAATCATATAATGCTCAAGAATAGCACCAAAATATACTAGAAACACATTTTGACTCTCAAAGTTGGAGTGAGGAATCTCAGGTTCTGATGTCCTTCTTTTGCATATTCAAAACTGTCACTTTTACATTTTGAATAAACAGGAATAAAGTTTTTCTTCCCCTTGTGATACTGCCAGAAGACCTACAGGAAGTGCATTTCTGCAAGCATGAGGTGTTCCTAGCTGATCTGGTCCATAAAGTGCTGAGCTCAGTCTGTAATACTTGCATCACAGGACCAAAACCCTCTTGTCAAGGTGGAAGTGCAAGCCCCGGGCTGACACTTCTGTGCATCCATAGTCACAAATGCAGCAAAGCCGTTATGGAATTTTAAATATTTCCCTGAGCCCATCCTCTTTCTGGAAAGCATTTAAGCTTTCACTTTAATACTTTGTTGAATCAGACTGATGATTGGGAGCCAGTGTCTGGCTGAGATGTTAAATTGAAACCCCTTCTGCCTGGATGCTTTGATCTGCAACTGGAAAAGAAGAACTGTCCATCTTGTCAAATTTTTATTAAAAGAAGAGCATTTGAGAGGGATGTGCTGGCCATACTGTCCTTCTTTTTCTTTGCTTTTGTTTTTGTTTTGGTAATAAGAAGTATGTGAAAGCGTCTTTGCTGAGTGCATATAATGACTGCACTACCTGTGTCTTTGCAGAGACTAATCAGTTCTGAAGGTTTTTTAGAAGCTTAAACTAATAAATAAATAAATAAATAAAATCACTGTGTAAAATTACATGCTGTTCTATTACATCATCTTACAAGTGTATCACTCTTTTGTTTCCTCTAACATGCAGCTTTCAACTTGCAAGAAAAGCATTCCCAGTGATTGACACCACAATTGTATGTCTGCTTTTTTAGCTAAAGAAAGACTCAGCTGCGTGCAAGATGACTTTCACTACTCACTTAACACATCCTTATTTTTATTTACTTGCGTTTCTTTCTTTCTTTATTTCGAAGTGCAGAAAGCAGTCGGGCAGGCCACATTTTATCCCCCGCTGCAATGTCACCCGAGGTGTTGGCAGCTGCTGCTCTCCCGGGCCGGGCCCCGCAGTGACATCACCGCATCGGTTCAGCAGAGCCTGATGTAAACCGTGCCCGGGAGCGTCCCGAGCGCCCCCCGCCACCCGGCGCTGCTGGCTCTGCGGCTGTGTTCCAGTGCCCTCTGCAGGAGAAGCACCCGCACCGCCGGCTCCTCCGAAAGCATCAAGCTCAAGCATCCCGACAGTCTCACTCCGATAGATCATATTAATTCAACGTTCGTTCCCAACGACATTTATTCAGCTGCAGTGTAAGCAAGCCAGAATTTTGCAATAGTCGGGCAAGCGTGGTGGTGTTTCTTTTCTTCCTGGATCGAAAACAGTTGAATTTATAGCATGCTCTAAAAGTTTTAGAAGTGTTTCCCCATGTTTCCATAGATTAAGTAACGTTAAATACTTTTAGTAATTCAACTACTCATATTTTTTCCCCTACTTAGCATCTCTTTCTGTTGATGGAATGCATTTTCCTGTTATTGTAAGGGCTGTATCTGTGTTTTCTTCGCATGAAACTTGGATAAAGTACACCATCATTTATGAGGACCAGATCACATGCAGATCACGTCTCTATGGTTGAGGAGGATTACTTGGGTTATGGCTTTGTGATGGGTGGCTGTTTATTTTTTTGCCCTATTTGTATGAATGTCAGGCAATATACTGTTACTGCGGTATTGCTAATATTATCGAAGTGTGTTTAAAAACAATTACAGTAACAGTATTACATGACTGGTGTTCCCAATACCAGCTGATATGACTTCTGTCATGGTGTGGGGTCCTTTGCCCCTGGCTGGAGTCTGTAGGCACTCAGGTGACATCAGTGAGTTATTGATAGCCTGCATTCATGACTATCACTCCTCTCCAGTTACCATAGAGAAATAAATTAACCTAGAGCTCAGCACATAATGCAGATTTGTTTATCACAGATGAAAGAGAGAATTCAGACAACTGTACTTTGTGAATACTAAAGACATTGCCTCCCAATGCACAGCAAGCTCCTACTTGCTAAGGACACATATCAAGCAGATGTGCAAGAGAGAAGCCTATTTGGGTTGTGAAGTTTTGCCTTAGAGGAGTATTAGGTTGTTCAACACTCACCATTTGTTAGGACAGTTGTGTTTATTGAATTTGTTTGAACTGCGTTGGTTTGCTCTGGCACATTCACCACATGGTGCTTGAACAGGCAGAAAAGTTGGCTTTGAGGGTGGGAGGGAGAAACTAAAGACACTAGGGCAGCAGACTGACCTTCCTGTAAGCTTGTTTCTTCTGCTTTCCTGTGCTCCACTGACAGCCAGTCCCACATCACGCATGGTGATTGCTGAAACCTGCTACCTGCTGTGTGTCTGCTGCTTTCCAATGGCTGATTGTAGCTAAAAACCGTCTGACCCTTGCTCTCACTCATACACACAATACGAATAATATTTATTGGGCAGAAGCAAGAAGGGAACTTTTTTTCTGCTTCTTCACTCCACATGGGGAAGGCACTGCCTATTACTGTCTTACCTTAGATATGGACTCTGGGCTATTTTGATACAGCATGTAGCATTTTGTATTCTGACACATCTATCATTATACTGCCTGTTTTTCCCTGGATGTAGAAACATGGAAACATGGAAATGTCTTCATACACAATGCATGCAAACAGTTCTTTACTTATAGTAGCATCCCAAGTGGTACTTTCATTGACTTCACTTTTGCCTCCTGTAATATGAGTTATTGTGCTGGCAGCTTGAATGGTCCCTTCTGTGAAGCTCAAGGGCTTTTTCTCCAGTGCTGATGTTCTCTTTTTGTTATATGCTTACAGCAGAGGTGAGAAAGAATAAGGAGATGTATGATGTTAATATCTTACAGAAGTCATGAACTCGGCATGTTTCACAGGCTGCTCAGGTAAAATATGAACTGTTTTTAAGTGTTACTAATCATGTTGTGGGCCGAGATACTTAACTTCGTGTGAACTACATACATTTATGAACTGCAAACAGACTAGGAACAATGAATGAGAGCCTACTTTCAGCAACAGATCTGATTTAAGAATTTCCCCCTCACCTCTGAGGTGCTCATTCCTCATCTCCTGCAAGAGATCACTGGTCCATGGTTGTACCCCTTCAAGGGTGCAACTGCATCATCCACTAGATCAATGTATTCTTAAGCCTCAAAAAATGATAATAACCTGTGTTTAATATATATATATATATATATAATTTCCCAGATCACATAAGCAGTGTAATTGTCACACATAAAGTATATGTATGTTAAATTATGGGAGAAGAACCAGAAATAATTGCCAGAGTGTGTGAAAGAGACACCTAAAACCCTACATGCCACAACCAGAATAGTATTATTGAAACGTACTCAGGTAATGCCTGAAATATATTGTGAGGTGAAATGCATAACTCCAATCCAGAATACAGTCTAAGAGACAAATAATTGTGGTAAAAGAGACACTGCCTGCAATTAATTAAGATATTGCCTCCTTTATTAGAGGCAACACAATTTTAAAACTATCTTAAGTGTATTTTAAGGATACCTTACATATCATTTTCTCACCTACCCCTTTTTGCTCAACACCATTTAAAGAAATTCTTAAGCAGTATTCCAAAACATGAGAAGATTTACGGTTTTCCTTTCAGACTAAAATGTATCTAAGATTAAAGGTGTGTTTTAGCATTATCAACACAGAGTTGAGAAGGTAACGAAATTATATAATTGTTCCATGTATCTTTCCTAGTCAGTTTTCATTACCTAACCTGGGGGAGAAGAAATCTATCAAAATCTATCTATCAAAAAGTTGGGAAAGTTTAAAATCCAGGTGTTTTTAATTACTATTTTGAAACAAGTCAACTTTTGCTTTTATAAAATGATGAACATTTCAACAAGAAAACATATGTATTCAAAATATATATTCATAAAACACATAAGATAGTTCATCAAAGGAGACTTGCAATGTTTCAAAATGCACAAAGAGCAAACAACTTCTCTCTGATCCTGGCATTAGCCACAGTGTTTTCACAAATCATGAGTTATTTTTGCCTTGCTGTAAGAGAAGGAGCCATCTAATTCAGGCCACAGGAGGCCCCCACAGAGCAGGCAAAAAGCAAACTTCCACAGCCTCCCTGGATTTCATATTAATAGATAATGCAGAATGTCTGCTCTATGGACTTAGAATGAAGAAGAATTGAAAAAGCTGAAAAGTTAAATAGAGCATGAGCAGTTCTGTCAAGGAATAGACATGGATTCTGTATTTAGGATGCTGATAAACAAGAAAGCTCAGTAAAATAGAGATAGTCACTTCAGATTTGTTATTAGAAGTCTAAGTACAGTCTCTTTCACACTTTGAAATAATTTCTATAGTAATAAAAGTCACTGTGACAATATAGTTCCATTGTTGCAAAATTTCATCTATTCCTCTCTTGTTTATAAGCTCCACTGTAATAATACTTTGCCCATCAGAATTCATTGAAATGCATTTCATTATCCCAATCAGCCCCCTGAGTCACTGCTTTATTGTATTACATTTCCTTCCTACTGTATTTGAACTTTCTTCTAATACTAAAGCTGATTCCAAGCCATTACAACCAGTTGCAAATTAGCTTTTATTCTGCTCTGACTGCTGAAGTGTGTTTTAATAAATTCATGCCAATAATTTTATAACCTAATATTCATGCACTTTATCTTTTAATTACTCTACCCTAAATTAATCTAGTTATATTTCTGATTTATTTCATGCTTTTTTCTTGGTCCCAGGATGGGTTAACATCGTTCCCATTCTCTCGAGCACAGGCAGTTATAGTAGCAGTATGTTCTCCTTGATTTTAAGATCAGAAATTAGCATAATGTACCAATGTTTTCTAAGTAGAAAGGGATGCACTATATATTAAGGGTGTGTTTTCTTGGGAACATATGTTTGAAATGAGCTGGAAAGGCTTTTGTAAGTTGTTATATATATAAGTAGAAAACATACTCTTGAACAATTTGTTAAGAATGAAAAATAAGGTCCAGCTCCCTGATTAACACCAGCTACATGCTCTTGGAGAAGTTAAATGCTCAGTTACCCTTCTTATCATTCAGCTCTTCCAGTGGATTCCAGCATATAGATATTCACTGAATCTTCACAGGTCAGGATTATGTTTTCAGTATCACACATATCACAGATTTCCAAATACACTTGTAAGAGAACTGTACCTTTAAACCAGTGAGTGACAGGGCCAGAGAATATTTTAGAACTGCTTCAGCAATGCAATTAGAATAATTTAAATTCTAACGGTTTCCAGCAGTGTTCTTTCTTCCAGAAAAAAAAAATAATAATTAAAAATCATTCATGTTATGATATTCTTTGCTGATTAAAGCCCTGTCTTGGATCAGAAGGCTAAGAACCATAATACTAGATTGTTCTACAAATGTCAATTTGATTCTGGTGTATGAAGAGACATATGTGTCTTCATCTAGGTAGAGAAGATATATGTCAAGAGAGAAACAAGAGGAGGGGCATCAGCAAGCCCTATCTTTCAGCTGACTGACACTTTCCACTGTGAAAGATTTTGGGCAATATAGTCTTTTAAAAGTTTCCACAACTCTGAGCCTGTCAGTGAGATGCTGATACTTGACAAGAATATGCTGTTAGACTGAGGAGTACACATTCTTTATCTCACAAAATTCTCTATATATTTGCTGAGGTAGAAGTTGCTAGCAATCACTTTTTCCTGTCTTTGCCTACATTTTCCAGGTCAACTTTTATAGTATGTTTAAAGTAATGAAACAAATCTTGCTACTAAAGTAATAGCAGCAACACATGTAGTGAATAGACATTGGTGTTAGAAGTAGGAACAGAGCTTGGGCCCACATTTGCTTTCTTGATTTTTTTTTTTCATTTAATCATTCAAATTGCTTAAGATTGTTAAATAGAAGGGGTGATTTTTTATTTATTTTTTTAACCATTTATGGGGCTAATTCACTATATCTACAAATATAGCCACATATTCCTCTCTGTCTATAACATATATCTTAGACTTAGTTATACAAGAATATAGAGAATGTACTGAACTTTAGTTGGCACACTGGTATCTTGTCTGAAATTTTATTTGCAGGGACATGTGGTGTTGTAGTTCACCCTGCTTTAAGTAGCAACATATCATCTTCTGCCTGATCTTAGGACAAAAGATTTTGCTGGATGTAAAAACTTTTGCTCCTCAGCATGTGTTGCTCACAAAGGGCACTACTGCTGTGTCCTGGCTCCACAGAGAGGACTCACCTGGCTTGCCTGTACTGACTTTCATGTGTTTCTAGTAAGAACTGCTGCTACAATTTAAGTGTTAAGAGAAAGTTGGTTCAGAAAAGTGCCTCTGAAGATGATTGCTATAGAAATTACTTGGTAGGTGACACAATTAAACTAGTTCTGCAGTCACAGTCT